>NW_007730843.1:160058-171869 GCF_000696425.1 Galeopterus variegatus | reverse complement strand
CTTCCTTCCTTCCTTCCTTCCTTCCTTCCTTCCTTCCTTCCCATGCTCCCTCTGACAATACACATAATAAGACACATAACCCGCCAAATGAAGGGAGGGAGACACAGCCACAGAAAAGTAAAATAAAATATTCTCTCCATTCAAATGTCACTTGCTCAGAGGACACACTGGACCGTGTCATCTAAAGTGTCTCTTCACATCCATTCACTCTCCTATCATGTTGTTTCTTCGTATATTTCTCATGGTTTGAAATTTTCTTGTTTATTTATAAGTTCTGTGATGACAGGGCCTTTGTGTTGCTCACCTCTGTATTTCCCAGGCTTAGCAGTGAGTGAACACGTGAATATTTCTTGTTTACTGGGTTATCTGAAAGAATGAAAGGATTACAGGCACATGGGAGACACTTGTAGAGCTGAACAGAGCAGGAACCCAGAGGAATGATTTCAGAAAGAAGGGAAGGGGGTGGAAAAGTCTCATCTGAGACAGTTTGGGAAAGGGAGGGAAATGTACTTCTATTGAGCAGAAGTCACAAAAACACTCAAGACACTTGAAGCCCAGAAGAGACGTGACTGGGGTGAAAGAGCAACAATCACAGGATCTAGAGTCAGAGATCCTGGCTGCAGCCCTGACTCCACAGAGAAACCATAACCAGGGTGTCCGAGCTGGAAGGGGGCCTCAGAGCTCATCTAGGCACTTTACATCTTCGGCTCCTGGACTTTGCAGGGGAAAAAGATGGTGAGTGGCTTTAGATTTTACCAGTTTTAAAGAGACATACCTAGAAAGTTTGCATTCCCATCAAACTACCAATTTATCACCTGTAATTTGGCCTAAGCAAATAATGACGAGATGAAGCACAGATGAGTATAAAGATATTCATCACAGCATTGTTTATAATGACCAAAAGTTGGGAAAAGCCTTGTCCTACTATAGGGGAGTGGTTAAATAATGATTGATCTATATGATGGAATAGTATGAGCTCATACTATTCCATGCATACATAGACCTACATATACAGAGACTTGAAAAGGTACTCGAGATGTATATTTTATGCATTCTCTTCCTACTATAGGGGAGTGGTTAAATAATGATTGATCTATATGATGGAATAGTATGAGCTCATTAGAATGCATACATAGACCTACATATACAGAGACTTGAAAAGGTACTCGAGATGTATATTTTATGCATTCTCTATGCATACATAGACCTACATATACAGAGACTTGAAAAGGTACTCGAGATGTATATTTCATGAAAAACAATTTTCCCAACCAGTGTGTTTGATATTATTTCATTTTGATAATTTTATACATATGTATAAGACAAAAATATATGGGTTATCTCTGGTAGGTGTGCCTACAGGTGTCTTTTCTTTTTGCTTATTTTTTTCCCCTAAATTTTCTGCAGTAAATATAAATGACTTGGATAGTAAAAGTTAAATGTAAATACAGATATATAAGGTCTAGACTATACTGTGAGATCGTGATTAGGTGATACAACCTGGCAGGACTAAGTCAAATAAAGGAAAAATCAAGTCCAATTCCAGGGAGCAATATCCCTGCAAGAGAAACCTCAGTCACCATCCATCCTCGTGGGAAATTAGAACCTCCCCAAACATGGAAGGAAACCAGTCAGCTAACTCTAATCAGCTTAGAGTTCATTCAGTACACTCAAGGCTGAGCCTGCCAGGTGTAGGGATAATGGGATTAGAAACACAAAATTGATTTCAGAATGACAGGATTGGTTTTGGTGTGTCAGAGTGGGGTAGAGATCAACTGCTCCACCCCAGGCCTCCAAGTAAGTGCCAGCCCTCCTAGGCACTGGGGTGTCTGTCCCCCAGGAGGACAGTGGGGTGGCAGAGCCTCCTCCCTGGTGACCCCTTTCCTGTCAATTCCCATTCAGGGAGTTCTTCCTTATAACAAGTTAAATTTTCTGCTACTATAACTATAAGCATAATAATTTTATTTATTTATTTATTTTAAAAGATGGCCGGTAAGGGGATCTCAACCCTTGGCTTGGTGTTGTCAGCACCACGCTCAGCCAGTGAGCAAACCGGCCATCCCTATATAGGATCCGAACCCGTGGCCTTGGTGTTATCAGCACCACACTCTACCGAGTGAGCCACGGGCCGGCCTAGCATAATAATTTTATTGTTTCTTTGTCATTACAGAACACTTGGAAGACATAAAAAATATATTTGGACTTGTATATGAATTATAAGGAAGGAATATATCACCAATAGAGCCACACCCTGGAAATAGAACCCACTCATTTTTTAGTATATTTTCTTCTACACCTGTTTCTTCCTTTTGGGGTCCTGATCTCCTTATTTACCATCAAGAATGCAGTTTCTCAGAAGTCCCTAGAGAAAGACCTACCAGCCTCATCTCTCAGGCCCAACTTCTTGCTCCCCAGGTAGGACTTTGGCCCACCCTGATAGACCACTGACTGGAGAGCTGCCCAGTAGGGACACAGGTACCCCTCACCACAGTGTGCCTGAAAACCCTCAAGGAAGAAGAATTCCTTATCTGTGGAGCACAAACTTGTGGGGAAGAGCACTTAGAGGAGAAAGACAGAAAGTTGGGATTGAGACTCTGAAGCCTCTGTAATCATGTTTTTTGTTGATTACCATAATCAAGACAGCATCCCACACAAAGGGAACAGCGACACCACCACCACACTTTACACTGAACATGATAGGATCTGATCCATGTCCACCAGCCGGGGCTGGCTCTAGGAGAACTTAGGACCTCCCTCACTTGAAGCTCCAAGACAATCATGACTTTGCTTGGTTTCGTTGCTGGTAACTCACATACCAAAAGCTGGATTGTTCTGACTGGTTTCCCCTCACAAAGCTTGACCCATTGCTGATTCTCTGACTTGGGAGCAGGTGGTTCACACCTCCTGGCTTGGATGTTTATGTGGCTTCCTCAATTTGTGAGACCCTGGAGAGCCTCAATCTCTGTCCCCATCCTGTCTGCTTGAGATATCCCAGAGCTGCCAGGGCATGCAGCCTGATGTAGCCTCCAGATAGGCCCCACCAGCCCAGTCTGCACAGGTCCAGCAACCACTTCCTCATTCCACTGAGCCGGCCCGAGGCCAGGGTCCACCATTCCTCGACTTCCCACCTTTCTCCCAAGGCTACAGTGCATAAAACCTCTAATCCAGCCCAGCCATTTGCCTTACCTCTGGTTTCTCATCACAATCCCCAGAACTTTTACTTTCCAACTGCATCAGCATTCCATGGAAACTCAAGACTTTTACAAGTTATTCCTTCAATCAAAACCTCACAATGGTTTCCTATATCATTCCAAGTTAAACCAAGTCCTTTTAATGGCCATCCTCTCCAACTACACTGGGTCGGGTTGCTGGGTGTTCCTCCAATACATCAGGCCTGCTTTTACCCCAGGGCCTTTGCATGGCTGTCCCCTCTACGCGGAATTCTCTTATCTCAGGTATCCATTTGGCTACCTGTCTCGCCTCCTTCAAGTCTTTGTTCAAACCTCACCTTGATGTGGCCAACTTTATCCCTTATATTTAATACTTCAGTCTGCATTCCAACCAGCACTCCTGATGCCCATATTCTGCCATACTCTTTTTTCAATAGCTCTTATCACCTTCTAACATACTACATAATTAACTCATTTATTGTGTCTATTCATTACTGTCCCTCCCACCTCCCACCCCCCCACCAGAATGCAGGCTCCATGAGCAGGGATCCCTGGGATCCCTGTCTCTTTTGTTCACTGAAAGATCTTGAGTATCTAGAATGGTGTCCCACGCAAAGCATGTGTACAATTGTTAATGGCTGAAAGTTATTTAGCTGGCTGGTTAGGTCAGTTGGTTGGAGCACAGCCTTATAACACCAAGGTCACGGATCCCCATACTGTTCAGCCACAAAAAAAAAAGAGAGAGAGAGAGAGAAAGGTATTTAGAATCCAATCTGTTTATGGGAAGAATTCCTGGCAGGGAAGAATGAGTGTATTCGTACTGGGGGCCAGAGGCAGAAATCGGATGGATCATGTCCTGAGTTCCCAGTTTGTTTTGGAATCTCTGTCTCTTTCTCTGGAGACTTCTAAGATAAACAGGCAGAGGTAGCCTTGCTGGGCCTTAGCCCCCATCTTGGACCAATTGGGATTGACCTCCAGAGAAATTCCCAGACAGTTGCAGGGAGTGAGGTACCAGTCCAGATGACCGGGGGCCTGCAGAATCATTCTCTCTGGAGGTGCTTTTCTTCATGGGCTCAGTTGCTTGCCACACACACAAAAATGGGATGACTTAAATGATGCCCCAAAAGTTCCTGAGGCAGCTGGGGAGTGATGGAAAGTGTACATGTTTTATAGCCAGAAGCTATTCAGCTTCCACCTCTGCCTCTTGCAGCTGAGTGACAGGATTTGAAACCGCTCTGTGGTAGGCAGAATAATGGTCCCCAAGGATGCCCATGACCTAATCCCAAGAACCTGTGAGTGTTACATTGCACGACAAAATGGACTTTGCAGATGTGGTTAAAGTTATATACTGGATTATCCCAGTGGGCCCAATTTCATCACACAAGCCCTCAGAAGCAGAGAACGTCCTCTGGGTAAATACAGAAGAAAGGTG
The DNA here is from genome assembly GCF_000696425.1 of Galeopterus variegatus. Classification (NCBI taxonomy): domain Eukaryota; kingdom Metazoa; phylum Chordata; class Mammalia; order Dermoptera; family Cynocephalidae; genus Galeopterus; species Galeopterus variegatus. The sequence continues at coordinate 167,267 of NW_007730843.1, read as the reverse complement.
AGAAGCAAGGGGAGGTCAGAGATTCAAACGAGCAGGAGCCAGCCACCACTGCTGGCCCCGAGGATGGAGGAAGGGAGCCACAAGCCAGGGAATGCAGGCGGTGAGAAGCAAGGGGAGGTCAGAGATTCAAACGAGCAGGAGCCAGCCACCACTGCTGGCCCTGAGGATGGAGGAAGGGAGCCACAAGCCAGGGAATGCAGGCGGCCTATAGAAGCTGGGAACGACCTCAGCTGACTGCCAGCAGGGAAGCGAGTGCCTCATCCCACACCACATGAAGCTGAATTCTGCGGGTTGCCTTCCTGGGACTGGAAGCAGATTCATCCCCAGAACCCAGAAAGGAATGCCCCCCTGCCTAGACCTCGACTTCAGTCTGTGAAACCCACAGCAGAGAAGCCACTGAGCCACACTGTGACCAGACTTCTGACTTACACAACTGTCGTACAAAACATTTGTGTAGTTTTAACATGCTAAATTTGTGTTAATTTGTTACATCAGCAACAGAAAGTGAATATTCTCTTTGAGCCTTGGTTTTCTTAGCTGTAAAATGGAGATGATAATTATGGATCTATCTTGCTGACTTGCTGCAGCAACTAAATGAAATAAGTAGGAAGGTGCTTTGTAAACTGTTCTCTACAACATAAAGCTGTAAGTTGTTCTGTAATTGAGAATTCTGCCCCATGGCTGTCACAGGCTTACCTCTCAGCATGGAGCAAGGCAAACAAGGGAGGAAACTGCTTGGTACACACCAGGATTCCTGGTACATTTGAGAATAGTGGTGAGGGGCCCTGATTCCTAGAAGCTGAAGTGTAGCCCCTTCTTCCAGGACTGTGGCCAAAGCCTCAGGGCAGGAAGGGCTGGGGTTAGAAGGGTGAGGAGCCTGCTCCTGGCTGCCTTTCAGGCTTAGTTCTGAAAAGCCAGCTGCTGATCGCACACCCTAGGTGAGGTGAGGAGACAGAACCTTTATCGTAGACACTTCTTGCAGCCCTTCCCTTCCCTTCTTGCTTCAGTGCAGCTCAGCAAAGCCTGGCTCTGCCGTGCATGATACAGAAGCTAAGAGAGAGGCTCCAGGAAATTGTGACCCCCCCTTCCCCACCCAGGGCATTGAGATTGTGGAGTCCCCTGCTGCTCTCTCTTCAGGTATGGGTCCCTTGGATCACCTAGGCATCTGAGAGACCTGGCATCCCTCCTCCGCCCCGCCTGCTCTGACCTGGTCAAAGCTGGGTGGGGAAGGGGGTAGCCACTGAGCTGGCTTGGAATGTGGAGGGGGCAGTACCCTGAGCCAAAAGCATAGAGCAGAAGTGTCAGGGACTCTCTGCTGCTGAGCCTCCTGCCAAAGAGAGGACAGCATAAACCCCATCCTTCTAAGGCAGGCATGGGGCAATGGACCCTCTTCCTACTCCTGTGTGAGGGCCAAGGCCACAGTGGTTGAGAGGTAAAGTGGTCAAAGTGCCATTGCCTGTTTCCCCTGCCCCCAGTGGGCAGCTCCACCCCTACTTTGGGGAGCACCTCATAGACCCTTTCCCCCAGTCCACACACACTAGCCAAATTCGAAGGACCCTTTGAGGCCATCTAACTCAAACCCCTTGTCTTATACTTGGGGAAACTGAGGCCCAGACAGAGGGATATTTCCATCACACAGGCAGTTTCTATGATGGCAGTGATGAGGTTTTTATGCACCCAATAAACTGCACCAAAAAGCAAGGTAAAATCCAAAACTTCCCCCACCCCTATCCCATCCTTTATATTGGCCTGCAGATTTTAGATTCTAGACAGGGGCCAGGCCATCCTGTTTACTCTTAGCCAGAGGAGCTTATCACAGAGGTAAGTAACCACATTCTCCCAAGATCAAATGAAAACAGCCACACTTCCAGATATTCATTCATTTATTTATTATTTATACCACACCTACTTGCAAAAAAGTATTTGAGGTGGCTTACAATAAAAGCCACACATAAAACAGAACTGTTCAAAAGTGAATAAACGTCCAGATAGTCAAAACCTTTCATGATTTCAGACTGTGAAAGGAATTCTGTTTTTTAAGGACAAAAGAGGTCTTTGACCCCAGGTATTGGAGAAGGTCAGGTTTTGAGTGTGGATGTTTAAAGGTGCCTGGTCAGGTTGAGTAATTAAAATTGGAGCACTTGATAGACTTCAGGGAAAGACAGCAAGGGTAGGGAAGAGGGCCTAGAGCAATTTTGGGAGTCCACACTCAGAAATTCATTTATCATCTGTTTAGATAGCCTTATTGAGAACCTACTAGATGCCATCTCTGTAAAGATGAATAAGACATAATCCCTGCCTTCCAAGAGTGAGGAGGCGAGGGCCCTGTGGGGACCCCTGTGGGTTGCCAACTGCGGGACACGATGGCTGCAGCTCCTCAAATTCCCTTGTCCTCACCAGGCTCCCCAGCCGCCAGCTACCTGCTCATGTAGAACTCCTGCAGCTGCCTCTGACACCTTCTTATTTACTGACACCACCAGCTGTCCTGGCCTAGGCCCGGCTGAAGGCCAGTCTCCTCTATGGCCTCATTTGTACTCACTGTGGCAGGAGCTGCAGCTCCACTGCCCTGGCCTGTAGACTCTGGCTTCCCTGACCACTTCAGACTCAGGAGAAGCACCATACTGCAGGGTGAGGATTTGGCTCCCAAAAGGGCCAGGTGACACAACCCAGAAGTATGACGGATTAACTTTGGTGGAGCAATCTTTGAGCAATGAGAGATGGGGGGTGGGCGGAGAGAGCCAGCAGAGAGGCCGGTTTCCCCATGTAGCCTCTCCCGAGATGCTCAGTAACCAGCTGTGTCTCTTCCCGTTCTTCCCTTTCTTGTTTCCCTCTTCCTCACTCTTCTTGCCCTGGATTGTAAATCCCAATAAATCACTAGCACTTAAAACTTGACCCAGGCTCTGTTTTTTAAGGTAGTGCTTCTCAGACTTTAGCTGCATATGAACCACCTGGGGGATCGTGTTAAAATGCAGATTCTGATTCATTCAGTGCAGGATAAGGCCTGAGATGCTGCATTTCTAGCAAGATCCCAGTTGATGCCAATGCCACTGGTCCTGGGACCTCAATGACTAGCAAGGTAGAAAGATTCAAGGGAAACTGAACCAAGACACCTACCCCCAGTCTGTTGGCCTTCATTTCTTGACAACAGAACCCTGATTTCCTTCAGTGGCAATGTACCTGGCCACAGGGGATGATTCACGATTGGTCTTAATTAGTCATGATGATCCCATTTCTCTTTGCCAATGATTAGTCTTCGCTGGTGGGCCCAGACTTGGTACTGGCCGATGAGATGTAAGCAAATTTCTGCCTGGTGCTCCTGGGAAAGATTTTCCTTCTGAAAAAGGATACATTCTTGAATAAAAGGCCCCCCCCATCCACTTTCTTCATTCTTGGATGCTGAGGTGTGAGGATGTGATGCTTGAAGCTTCAGCCACTATCTTGCGGCCATGAGGTGAGGCACACCCCACATGCTGAGGATGACAGCAGGGAAAAAGGGCCTAAGTCCCTGATGGCAGAGTTGAGTTGTTGAACCAAACCTAAAGAGTCTATCGTCAGTTGGCCGAGAGCCACTGTTATTGAGGTATTCTGCTACTTACAGCTGAACATATCCAAACTAACAAAAGGATAGTTCTGAACACATGGTGATCAGTGTCAGATACGGTGGGAGCACAAAGGATGAATGACTTGCCTTACCCAGACGGATCAGAAAAATCTCCTCGGAAAACCCCATTTGAGTCTTGGGGGAATGAGTTGGAGTTTGCTAGTCAGGCAAGGGAGGAAGGACACCCCAAGCCGTGGGATAGTATGTAAAAAGGCATGGAGGCAAGAAGGAGGGTGCATGTTAGAGGGGCCACTTGGAGCTGTGAGGTGAGAAGGCATCTAGAGAAATAAGCAGAACACGGCGGGCTGAGGAGCCATGGTAAGAAGTGTGGACTTAGTTGAGTGCGCAGTAGGGAGCCAGCGAGGGAACTTAAGCAAGGGCCTAGAAGTTGGAGCTGGAAGAAGTCAAGCTGGTTACAAAATACAGGTTGAGTATCCCTTATCTGAAATGGTTGGGACCAGAAGTGTTTCTGATTTCAGACTTTTTATGGATTTTAGAATATTTGCATATACACAATGAGATATCTTGGGACCCAAGTCTAAACCTGAAATTCATCTGTTTTGTATATATCTTATACACATTCTGAAGGTAACTTCTTTTTTTTGTGGCTGGCCAGTACAGGGAACCAAACCCTTGACCTTGGTGTTACAAGGCCACGCTCTAACCAACTGAGCTAACCAGCCAGGCCAGCCTAAAGGTAATTTTACACAATATTTTTAATAATTTTGTGCATGAAACAGTTTTGACTGCATTTTGACTGTACTGCCTCACATGAGGTCAGGTGTTGAATTTTCCACTTGTGGAGTCATGTGGACACTCAAAAAGTTTTGGATTTAGGAGCATTTTGGATTTCAGACTTCCAGATTAGGGATGCTTAACCTGTGTCAAGGTGATTAGGCCACATGCGGAAAAGTGAATGTTGGGAACAAGTTGAAGGGACTCAGGACTACTGAGAGGGAGCCTGAATCAGTATCAAGACTTGTTCATCAAATAATTTCTCACTTTTTAAGCCTCCAAAAATAAAAAATAAAAAAATGAAAAAAAATCTTTAACAAAAAGAATTTTTCACCTTTGTTTGGGGCTTCTCTAGGGACTCCTTGTTTTGCAGGAACCAGTCGCCCTATGCAGAAAATCAGCAGCTACTGGGAAAATTTGACAAAGATCAGGAATCCTTGAAAAGAACACACCACGTGCTAGCACTTTTGCACATCTAGTCAGACCCTTCAGATGAGGTACGATGAGGAAACTGAGGCCCCGAGAAGGGATGTGACCTGAGCAGGCCACACAGCTCACTGGAGGCAGAGCAGGACCAGAACCCAGTTGTTCTGATCCTTGAACCAGCACTCAGCCTGACCACCCTCAGCTCTTCCTGAAACTACAAATGGCCATGGATCAAACAGAACAGTGAGAAAACCTTGGCCCAACAGGATAACACGGCAGCCCTGTGTCCCCCCAAACTGAGAGCAGATGATCAACAGGTCAACAATGTTTGAAGCACATTAACAGGACCTGTCTCCCAGAGTGAGGAAGTTAGAGATAAAATTCCATAAGCCCATACCGATTACTTTTAACACCCTTTCAGAATTCCAAAGCAACTACAAACAAGCTTTGAAGTTGTTTGAGATAAAAGGTATTTTATGGGCCAAGACTGGTGAGGGGAAGGCTTACACGTATTTTGAAACAAACTTTGGAGAACTCATCACAGTTTGAAAAGATTCTGATAATAGATTACAGACTTATTTGTCACCACCTAGCCGAGACAACACCCTCCAGCCTGAGTCCTGTGGCGAGACTGCTCACATCACACGTCCTTAATGTACAGAACTATGGGGCTTTTTTAAGACCCTCAACTCCAGAGCCAGACCAAATCCTAGCTTCACCACTTTCCAGCTTAGGCAAATCACCTAAACTCTCTATGCTTTGGTTAGGTTTCCTCATCTGTAAATAGGATAATAATAGTCACCTGCTCATAGGGCTGTTGTGAAGATTGAAAGAGTTGGTGTAAAGGGTATAGAGCAGTGGTTGTACTTTTTTATTTTTTTTTTTAAGATGACCGGTAAGGGGATCTTAACCCTTGACTTGGTGTTGTCAGCACCACGCTCAGCCAGTGAGCGAACCGGCCATCCCTATATGGGATCCGAACCCGTGGCCTTGGTGTTGTCAGCACCACACTCTCCCGAGTGAGCCACGGCCCTGTGGTTGCACTTTTGGTGTTAGCTATCATCATTGGTTCCATTAATCTCAGTGGTGAGAAACATTCTAGCTGTGTCCAGCCTGATTGGGCCTCCTCAGTCATTGACCATGCACCTGTGGGTAGATGACATGTTACTATTAAGTACAGTCCCTGGATTAGCAGTAACTGTCACTTGGGAGATGGGTAGGAAGGCTGAATCTGAAGCCCTGCCCCAAACCTACTGAAGCAGAAACTTCATTTTAATCAGACCCCCAGGGGATTCAGGCAAACATTAAAGTTTTAGGAGCATTGGAATAGGCCACTGAAATGAGCACTGAAGGCTTCTCCAAGTGTAGGGGACACCATTGGCCCTCCTGTCTGCTAGAGAGGACACTCTGACTCACTGTGACTCCTGCTTTCCACAGGACTCAAGGTCTGCATGTCACTTGCATTTCCCCAGCTCTGGTTTGGGTCTGACAGGTGGGGGCAAGTTTACCTGGAACAGGGAGTAGTGGTGTGTCTTCTGTGGATCCTCCAGCTTTGCCCCCCCGGGTGACCTTCTACAAATCCCTGTGGCATGTAAAGTTCAAGGCACCTTCTCCAATGGCCATCCAAAGCCTAGCTCAACCTGCCACAGAAACAGTCACGAGGCTGGCTATGGGGATGACTAATCCTCAGCACTGAGTTCTGAGAAGTTGGGGTCATCTAAACCCCCTAGCAAAGCAGAAAAAGAACCATTTTCATTCATTAATTCTCTCCAGTAACATTTTGTTTTATAGGTGACAGTACTTAACTGGCTCAAATGGCTCCACTTGTTCTAGAAGTCAGAAAAGCCTTGGTGTTGCCACTAAATATTCTTGTGACCTTAGCAAATCGCTTGTCATCTCTGGATTCTCACGGGATTACATGTAAAATGAGGGAAGTTCTCTAAGGTGTCTTCTCTCTGTTTAGGAGTAAGGATAAACATGCCTAAACTGGTAAATGGAAGTCAAGTTCAGAAAGATCTGAGGCTGGCTGGTTAGCTCAGTTGGTTAAAGCACAGTCTTGTAACACTAAGGTCAAGGGTTTGGATCCTCGTACCAACCAGCTACCCTCCCAACACCCCCTCCCCCCCGCCCCTGCAAAAAAAAAGTATCTGAAAAGCCGAGCTGTAAAATTCAGACTTGATGCTCTAAACTTGTGTTATACCACTGGCCACATGAGCACTTGAAATGTGGCTACTCTGAGTTGAGATGTGCTACAAGTGTAGAATACATAGCAGATCTTGAAGACTTCATACTACAATAGGAATGTAAGATATCATGTTAACATTATTATGCTGATTATGTGTTGAAATGATAATATTTTGGATATGTTAGGTGAAAAAATAATTTATTAAGGGCCGGCCCGGTGGCGCACTGCTACAGTGCGCCACTTGGGAGCGCAGCGGCGCTCC
>NW_007730843.1:158181-159420 GCF_000696425.1 Galeopterus variegatus | reverse complement strand
AAAAAAAAAACTTTATTAAAATTAATTTCACCTGTTTATTAGTTTTTTATTTTAAATGTGGCTTCTAGAAGATTTAAAATTACATATGTGGCTTGTACTGTACGTATATTGAACAACACTACTCTAGAGCTATTCAACTCCTGAAAGAAAAGGAGGAGGACTAAAGATTAGCCTACCCTTGAATAGTGCTCTCTGGGAGTTGCTTCCAAGTCTAACTACCAAGGAAAGAATCCACTGGCAAAATTTTAAGGGGTAATTCTACAGACATCCTAATGAAGGTTCCGGATTTTGCCCGGAATGTCAGCAAAATGTCAGCGTTTGATTGTGTAACTTATTGTTCCGTCCTTGGGGCACAACTCGGTGTTTACTTTAAGCCCAGCTGGTTGAGAACCAGGGCTGGGTCTCCTTGGTGTGAGGATAATTCTTCAGTCCCTACCTTCAGTCACCTGGCAGAAAGATAAATAAAGATCTAAAGTAAAGACACATATTAATCCTGAGAAGGATGTTGCAATCAATTTTCCTGATACAGTGAATTTTTTCCTGGCATAGACAGCAATGCTTGTGTGGCTTAAAGACTGGAAGAGTAGCAAAATGTTAGCTGGGGCTACCAGGAAGGAAGTTACCAACTCGTGCCTATGCGGATCAACTTCCTCTCATGAAATACCCTGCAGAAGCCTTGCTGTCATTTGCCATGTGGACTTTGGGAAGCTGGGGTGTTCTTGTCTTCATTTCCAGGCTGGCTCCCAGTCAGCTGCCGTCCTGGGAGACCCAGCCTGGATGCCCCTTTGCCCTTACATATGTCCAACCCTTGCTCTGACCAGGCGCCTGCCTGGGCTGACAGCCAAGGTGGTAGTTAGCACACAAGAGGACAAGAGAGACCATTTGTTTGAGCTTTGGCTCTGGGTCTCCTTTGATCCCAGCTGAAGCCTATACCAACCTGCAGCCAGCAGATCCAGAGTGGCCCCATTCCCAGGTTCTGCTGAATCCTGCCCAACCCTCTGAGCCCTTGACTGTGAGGTGGAACAATGTGGACAGGGCTGTTGTCCCCACTCCTGGGGACCATGCTCTCAGCCACGTCCTATAGGGCACTAGGACTACATGGCCTGTGCCCTTTGGGCCAGAGTTGCTTGGGCCATCTACAATAAGTCCATTTTCCCTCAGCGTTTGGAGAGGAACCTAACTTCCTTGCCCTAAGGTCTCATGGCACAAACAAACAAGTCCTCATACAGCCCTAGAAAG
>NW_007730843.1:155209-156361 GCF_000696425.1 Galeopterus variegatus | reverse complement strand
TGCTCTCCCTGGGGGAGGGGGAATTAATGAGTGAGTTCTCGCTCTATTAGTTCCTGCGAGACTTAAAAAGACCTTGGCACCCTCTCTCTCCCTCTTGCTTCCTCCCTCTTGCTTCCTCTCGCCATGTGATCTGCTTGTACCCGCCGGCTCCCTGCCACTTTCCGCCATGAGTCAAAGCAGCCTGAGGCCTGCACCAGATGCAGCTGTCCCAGAATAAACCTCTTTCCTTTATAAATTACCCAGTCTCAGGTATTTCTGCTATAGCAGCACAAAACGAACTAATACAGGAGCTATGTAAGAGACAGCTTGGTGGACTGTTTAGGTTCTGTCTGTCAGTACTCACCTGCCCCTTCCCTCCACAGCCAAGGCCACCTAACCTCAGCCACGTGTTCTGAGAACAATCCTGTTTCAGGTCATGGAGGATTTGAGGAGCCGAGTTTGACTCCCAAACTGCTCTGACACTATTATTTATTTATGGTTATAATCATTAATCATTTGTTAAGCTCTTGCCATGTGCCAGGCCCTGGGCAAGGTGTCTTACATGTACCGTCATTTAAAGCTCTGAGAGCCCTATTAGGAAGGAACTGTTATTATATGCATGTGTAACAACCAAACTGAGGAAGGAGAGATTCAGTAACTTAATCACAAATCCATGCTTTGTCCTTTTTTTTTTTTACTGTAAAATGTATTTTCAAAATAGTATACATAAGATATATAAATGGTTTAAAGAATAGTAACATATTTTGTATACAAATAACTTGGTTGTGTATGTTAGAAACATGTAGCTTCTTTTTGCTTTCTTTATGGAATCTTTTAATAAATACAAATTCTTAATTTTATTGGATTAGAATTTTTCAACATTTTCTTTGTGGTTCGTGCTTTTTATGTCTGATTTTAAAAAATCATTTCTATCCCAAAGTCAAAAAGATATATATATATATTTTAATTTTTATTGAATCATAATTAATTATACATATTTTGGGGGTTCAATGTTGACATATGTTGATCAAATCAATATTACTAGTATATATATTGTTACAAATTGTATTTATTCTTTATGCCCTTTGTCCAATCTCTCCTTATCCCCCTCTCCCTCCGCACTCCCACCACTGATAACCCTAGATTTCTTCTCTCCCTCTGAAAGAGTAATGG
>NW_007730843.1:153285-154758 GCF_000696425.1 Galeopterus variegatus | reverse complement strand
TCCTCTTCCTTTCTTTGGTCTCTGCTGGTGACTCTCCTTGTGTCAATGCAGTCCAGTGGCTGGTCGACCATCTGTGTGGTGGCTGTGGTATCTAGCCGCTTTTGCAGCAGTGGTAGGTACTGTGGTGGCTGTGGCGGGCCACCGACATGGAGGTGATGTTTTTGGCATGCTCCTTGGCGCTGGCAGTGTGGCTAGTTATGGGGAGGTCCGGTCCCCAGTTCTATGCCTCAGGACCCTGGGTGGGCCCCAAGGTGCTGGCAATGTGCACAATTATCACCTGTGTCAAGGACCTTCAAGGACGCTCTTTGGAAATTTAGAATAGTCACCCTTGAGTCTTGTAAGATTTACTGCTCCCCAGCCCCTCTCTCGACTGAGCCACTACAGATGCATTCTTTTTAATATCCAGAGCCAAATCAATGACCTGAAAATTACTCGGGAGAATAGGCCTTAGTTCATGTAGTGTTTTCAGATTCGTCCTGAAGCTTGAGGATTTTTGCAGCTTTTTTTTACGCAGAGCAAAAGTGGGTTTTCCCTTTTTGCTTAACTTGAGACTTTACGGGGGGGAATGAAAAAGCTCAGTTTTTACTGAAGATCCTTTCAGAGTGAAACAATTCAATGCCAAGTACTCCTGAGAAGTATGATTTGCTTTGTTCCTCCTTAGTGGTTTGCAGGATTTTTATTTATTTATTTATTTTCATTTGGGTTGGAATAGGGTAGGAAGTAAGGGTGGGAATTGGTACAGGAAACATTAGGAGTTCTATATTTTCTCCCAGTCTCTAACTTTGATCGGTTTCTACAAATTACCTGGTCTAGATGCATCCCTGAGGAGACAGTGCCCTGTCAGGGAACTAGGAGGGTACATGCCTATTGTGGAGATGAATACATCAGTCTTTCAGAGACAGGACCATTTAGTAATCAAGCCTTACAACTGTCAGAGGGAGGGTATCTGGGAAACAGACCAAGAGGTAGATTTGCATACAGGAAATTTATAAAAGATGCCCTCAGAGTTAATACCTGTGGAGGAGGGAGGGCAGCAGGACTGGGAGAGTCTGACAGGGGTGCAGTTATGAGAAAGGCCTCAGCCAATCCTGCAACAGGATGGGACTCCTTTTTACTGGATGGGGGCTGTCCCTGGGGAGGGCATGACTTAGGGTGAGGCAGCTCTGTTCAGCCTCAGGTTATCCCCAGAGACAGACTTCCCTAGCCCTACCAAGCACCCTTCTCATTACATTTCAATTTCCTCTGTGTTTGCCTAACAGGAAAATTATGTGCTACATAGGTATGTGGAAAAGTCTGGGCTACCTAAGAATTATATATTTGTTTTTACACCGTGTCATTCCAAAAGATTTGAGGTGGCAATGGAGACAAATAGAACTTTTAAATTATTTTTTGCTATGGGTTAAATGTGTCCGCCAAAATTTACGTGTTGGAAATTTAATCTTCAATGTAACAGGGTTAAGAGGTGGAAAATCC
>NW_007730843.1:150316-152548 GCF_000696425.1 Galeopterus variegatus | reverse complement strand
CCAAAATTTACGTGTTGGAAATTTAATCTTCAATGTAACAGGGTTAAGAGGTGGAAAATCCTATTATGGTCATTGAAAGGTGGGGCCTTTAAGAGGTATTTGGATTGTGAGAACTGTACCCTCATGAATGTATTAATCCATTCATGCAGTAATGGGTGTGGTTCTGATGGCTTTATAAGAAGAGCCAGTGAGCAGGTTAGCTCTCTTGCTTAGCCCATTCTCGCCTTGTGACACCCAGGATCACTATGGAGAGTCAACAAGAAGAAAGCCCGCACCAGATGCGTTCCCTGGACCTTGGACTTCCCAGCCTCCAAAACTGTAAGAAATAAATAATTTTTCTTTATAAACTACCCAGATTCAAGTTTTCTGTTATAAGCAACAGAAATGGACTAATACATTATTATACTTGCTACCATTTATTGAGCACTACTATGGCTGTGTAAGGGGCTAATTATTTTACAGAGATTATTTTAGCAATCCTCAGAACAACCTTGTGAGGTAAATATTATTGTCTTATTGACAGGGAAATGGACTCAAAGACGTTATCTTGCCCAAGGTCATGTGGTTGGTGAATGGCAATGCAGGTCGGATGGTCTCCAAGTCTGTTGTTTTAACCATTTGGGCTTATTGAGAAGACAGGAAAATAAGGTGAAACCAGGGAGTAGGACCTCTGTCTAAAAACTGCACACCCTGGAGTTCTGTACAGTGTTGAATGGGCCCCAGAAGTGACTGAGTTTCCGGGGGCTACAGCAGAGAAAGAAACATGATCAGAAATTAGATTCATGTCAGCTCCTCTGCAGTAAAAGCAAACTCATGATAATAGAAGTCAGAACAGTGGTTACCTTTGTGGAAAGAGCAGTGACTGAGAGTGAGAGGGAGGCTGCTGGATGCTAGTAATGTTCTACAATGTGACCCAGCAGGTGGTTACAAAGGTGAAAGCAGGTATGAACATTTTCAAAGTTGTACACTTAGGTGTGTGTACTTTAGTGTATGTATGTTATACTTCAGTTAAAAAAAGATTATTAAAAATTGTGTCAAAAGTAAAACAACCCTGTTAATCAGGAGTAGCTCAGCCTTTTTTTTTTGGTGCTGAAACCCAGAAAAATTCCCAGTATCGCCATTTTCCCTAATAGCCCCTACAATAAGCTCAATATTGAGTTCCATGTGACTTTTCATTATTATGTCCCTCAGTGAAGGCAGATGGCATGATGCTAAAGGAGAATTTAGTGAAGGCTCGAAATGCCAACTGTGTGGTCCCAGAACAAGGCTCTGTGTTCTCTTTCTCATTGTTGTTAAACTAGTATCCAACAATACTGATGAGGGTTCCTGAGTGGGACTGCTCTCTCAGCGCTCTCATGGCAATTCTGTGTCTAAGGTTGCCCATTGCCACATGGAAGCTGTTGTGGTGTGTGTGTTTGTGTGTGCATGTGTGCTTGCGTGTGCACACGCAGGTACATGTGCAAGGTAGGAGCACAGGGTGATTCAGTGGTTGGGAAACCTGGGCTCACTTGTCCTGCCTAAATGTAGGTCACCTGAGGCTACAGCTCCCTCTGCTCCCCACTTAAGTGGCCTTTCTCTTATCTCACAGACTATGCCAACAGTGACAGCCCCAGGCCACCTCTCATAAATGTGAATTTTGTGCAATGCAGTGACCCTGTCAGCCATGGCCTCATGTCCCCTAACTCTCTCTCCTGGGAAGAAGGGGGCTTATTGCTAAGGAGGGACAGGAAGGCTCTACTCCAGCCCCAGGACTTGGACAGTGATTGGGCCCTGGGGGAACCAGGAGTCCCAAGGGAGCCACTCAGGACTGTTAACTTACTCTCCGCCTTCACTCTGAATCTGGAGTATTACCTAACACCAGCTGCCCTCCAGGTTGCGCATTTCATCCCAGCACAGGCCAGCTCGGGCTGTGGAGTCAATTGACCTGGATCCAAATTCTGGCTCCACCCCTTGCTAGTTGGGCAAGTTCCTAACCACTCTAAGTTTCTCCACTGTAAAAAAGAACATGATGATTACATTAGTACCCACCTCACTGGGTTGTTATGAGAACTGAATGACACATATGCAGAGTGCATGTCACATCATATGTGCTCAGTATGAGGTAGCTGTCCACATGAATCTATTATCTGTATCCTGTCAGCATAAGAGAAAATGTGCCTCCCGTTACAGAATAGTAGCAGATAGAATACAGCAGAGGGAGAAAGCCAGGCTTAGATTTTAAACAAATTATCA
>NW_007730843.1:143235-149304 GCF_000696425.1 Galeopterus variegatus | reverse complement strand
CTTTATTGGGATATAATTCACATAACATATAATTCACCCATTTTGAGTGTATAATTCAATGGTTTTTAGAATATCCTCAAGGTTACGCAACCATCACTACTGTCAATTCTAGAACATTTTCATCACTTCAGAAAGAAACCCTGTGCCCTTTACCTGTCATCCTCCTATCTCCTGATTCTTTCTGTTCCCACACCTCACCCCCAAACAACCACTGATCTCTCTGTCTCCATAGATTTTCCTGTTCTGGACATTTAATACCAGTGGAATCATTCAATATGTGGCCTTTATGTTTGGCTTCTTTCATTCACCATGATGTCTTCAAGGTTCGTTTTGCTCCACTCCCTGCCTTGCCCCCGCTCCCCATCCCACAATGTTTTCCATCTCTCCCTTTTTCTCTCTGTGTGTAATCATCTCATACGGGGACACACTTTTGCTTTTGCCAATAAAACTTCTTATGAGTGTCCCCATTTCCTGGGAATGATGTGGGTATTATTTCCATCTGTTTGAGCTGCTATAACAAAATATCTTAGACTGGGTAATTTATAAACAACGGAAATTTATTGCTCACAGTTCTAGAGGCTGGGAAGTCCAAGATGAAGGTGCCCGCAGCGTCTGGTGAGCATTGCTCTGCGCTTATAGACGGTGCCTTCTAGCTGTCTTCACGTGGTGGAAGAGGCAAAAGGACTGCCTCAAGCCTGTTTTACAAGGGCACTAATCCCATTCATGAGCGTGGAGCCCTCATAACCTAATCACTTCCTAAAGGTTCCACCTCTTAATACTATCACTGTGGGGGTTTGGATGCAACATATGGATTTGGGGGGAACACAAACATTCAGACAACAGCAGGCACCATCACTAAACCACTCCTGTAGACCCTTATGATTCTTAACTAAAATTCATACTTCATTTGTATTACCTTAATTTTTACCTAAAATTCCATTTCTATTCTGGGATTTCATCTAGGATACCATACTACATTTAGTTGTCATGTCTTTTTAGGCTCTTCTAGAACATAAGAGTTTCTCAGACTTTTCTTATTTTTGGTGAACTTGACCGTTTTGAGGAGTACTAGTCAAGTATTTTGTATAATGTCCTTCAACTGGGATTTGCCTGATATTTTTCTCATGGTTGGACTGAGGGTTTGCCTTTAGGGGAGGAAAACCACAGAGGTAAAGTGCCATTTTCATCACATCATATCATACTAACAACATGATTTATCACTGTTGATGTTGACTTGGATCATCTGGTTGAAGTAATATTTGTAAAGTTTGTAATGTCACTATCTTTTTTCTCCCCTTTTCATACTGTACTCTTTGGAAGGAAGTCACTATGCACAGCCCACACTTTAGACATAGAGAGTTATGCTCCACCTCCTTAATGGGGCAGTAATTACAAATATTATTTGGAAATTTTTTTTTTTTTTTTAAAGATGACCGGTAAGGGGATCTTAACCCTTGACTTGGTGTTGTCAGCACCACACTCAGCCAGTGAGCGAACTGGCCATCCCTATATGGGATCCGAACCCGGGGCCTTGGTGTTATCAGCACCGCACTCTCCCGAGTGAGCCACTGGGCCGGTCCCGGAAATTTTTTTTATTGTAACATAGTTTATTGTACATATTTGTGGGGTACAGAGCTGAACATCATTACCTGTGTGCAATATGTGATGCTCAAAAAAAAATTTTTTTAAACGAAAAAATATGTGATGCTCAAATCAGGATAATTAGTATATAACATTATACAATGTAATCATTTTTCATGGCCATTTACCAATTTCTCCTTTACCCTCCCTCCCGCCCCTGGAATTTTTCTTAACATGAGATTTGTCTATTCTTCCTCATTTAGTTATTTAGACAATCATTTATTTATATTAGTAGGGTCTGATGAATATTTATTATATACTTTGGGCTATAATCCAGTATTATGCTATTTATTTGTTACAGATTCTCAAATTTGTTACTCAAATTGTTACAGTTTTGGCCACTGGAAACTCCTTCGGTTGGCTCCTGTATCTGTAGACATACCCCCACCATTTTATTTTTTGAGCACTTCTTTACTTTCTGGCACCATAGGATATTCCAGATTCATCTTTTGTTACCTGACCCAGCTAAGAATCAGCCATTTCTTCAAGGAGCGGGGTTTCTTTTTACTGGGGAATCATATCTTGGAAACCATGATCTGGGCATTGGATGTACTCATTGATATCCGGGTATTATTACTTCCAGGCGCCCTCAGGGCATAGAGCTAGAGCTAGGTTATTCATGTGTATACTAATAGTTTTTTAGTGGATTCATTAGGATTCTCTTTTTATAGAATTGTATCATCTGCAAACAGAGATAGTTTAACTTCTTCCCTTCTAATCTGGATCCTTCTTTTTTTTTTTGGTGGCTGGCTGGTACAGGGATCAAACCCCGGACCTTGGTGTTATTAGCAACACATTCTAGCCAACTGAGATCACCAGACAGCCTTGGTCAGCAGTTTTCTTATACAGTCTTTGATTTTAGTATTAGGGTAATACTAACCTCATAGAATGAATTGGGAAGTATTCCCTCCACTTCTGTTTTTGTGAAGCATTTGTGAAGAATTACTTTTTGTTATTCTTTAAATATTTGTTAGACATTACCAATGAATCCATCTGGGCTTGGACTTTTCTTTGTGGGAAATTTTAAAATTACAAATTCAATCTTTTTATTTGCTATAGGTCTATTCAGAGTTTTGATTTCTTCTTGAGTCAGTTTTAGAAGTTTGTGCCTTTCTAGGAATTTGTCAATTTCCTCTAAGTTATCTAATTTGTGGGCATACAGTTATTCATAGTATTCTTTTATAACTTTTTTTTTATTACTGTGAGGTTGATAGTAATGTCCTCTCTTCCATTCCTTATTTTTCTATGCTGAGGTTTTTTTTTTCTCTTTTTAAATTTGGTCAGTTTTGCTAAAGGTTGGTCAGTTTTGTTAATCTCATAGTATTCTTTTATAACTTTTTTTTTATTACTGTGAGGTTGATAGTAATGTCCTCTCTTTCATTCCTTATTTTTCTATGCTGAGGTTTTTTTTTCTCTTTTTAAATTTGGTCAGTTTTGCTAAAGGTTGGTCAGTTTTGTTAATCTTTTTTTTTGTCCTTTTGAGACCGGCTGCACTGCGCTCAGCCAGTGAGCGCTGTGAGCGCACCGGTCATCCCTATATAGGATCCGAACCCGCGGCGCGAGTGCTGCTGCGCTCCCAGCGCCGCACTCTCCCGAATGTGCCACGGGCTCGGCCCAGTTTTGTTAATCTTTTCAAAGAGCCAACTTCAGTTTTCTTGATGTTCTCTATTGTTTTTATTTTTATTTTTGTGTGTTTTTTTCTACTGCTTTATATGTGTATACACACATATTCATAATTGTTACTATATTTTTTCTGTATTTATACTAAGCTAAACATGATGTCTCTAATTTTAATCCAGTTTGACATGATTCATACTAGCCTTACCCCTTGCTTATCTGTAACTTCACATCCAACAGTAAGAAGCCTGGCTTCCACTATTTGCCATCCATTTACTTATTTGCCCAATTCCAGTATACATGTATAGTGGTTTCCGAATTGTTAATCTATACCTCCATGGTATAGATTAACCAATTATATGACTTTACCAATTAGAGTGCAGTGCTTATGTACTGTTCTTTTTGTCTTTAGTCTAACAACAAAAGTCACTTAGGTTAGCACTTCTCTACCCCGCCCCCCTCTTCAGTGAAGTTAGGGCATACATTTGTAACACAGTTAGATTCTTTTATCACAGTCTGCATTCCATTCTGGGATCCTCTTGCCTCCTAATTAATATTTTTAATTTGCATATGTTAAGGTTGACTCTTTGTGGTATAAAGTTTTTTGAGTTTTGACAAATGCATAGTCTTATGTATTCTACAGAATAGTTTCACTACACTAAAATATCACCTATGGTTCACCTATTCAACCCTCTCCATCCCCAAATCTCTGGTAACCACTGAGGTAGGGTGCTGGGTCCTCTTTGGGACAGGTTGAATCTGAGTGAATCATGTAGGTGGAAATGTCTAGCAGGCACCTGAGAATAAAGATCTGGCATTTAGAGAGAGGGGACACAAATTGGTCTTTGTACAGCATGCAGTATTTTAGTTCTCTATAGTTTCACTTTTTCCAGAATGTCATAAAAATGGAATCATGTAGTATGTAGCTTTCTATGACTGGCCTCTTTTATTCAGCAATATGCATTTAATATGCATTTTGCTTAGCAACATTTTCCATATTGTTGCATGAATTGACAGCTCATTCCTTTTTATTGTCGAATTCCATTGTATGGACGTACCTTAGTTTGTTTATCCATTCTCCTACCAAAGGCTGTCTTGATTGCTTCCAGTTTTTGGAAATTATGAATAAAGCTGCTCTAAACCTTCATGTGCAGGTTTTGTACGGACATAAGTTTTTGTATCAGTTGGGTAAATGCCTAGGAATATGATTGCTGGATTATATGGTAAGATTATGTTTAGCTATATAAGAAACTGCCAATCTGTCTTTTAGAATGGCTCAACTATTTTTCATTTCCACCAGCAATGAATGAGAGTTTCTGTACACTGTGACAGAAGACTTCTCAGCCAAAATGACCCAGAATCGAAATTTATGGCCCTCAGCTAATCTTGCTCTTTACTGCTCTGATAGATCTAAGGGTGTGGGAAACTGCAGGAAGATAAGGGTGTGCCTGGAAAATAAGGGTGTGCCTTTGATTAATTTTATCAGTCTCCTGGCCAATGGCTAGCCTTATAAATGACAGCATTGAAATTAAATCCAAGGACATCACATTCTGCTAACAGTAAAGGGCTGTTGTCACAGAATGGAAGGAGTCTTTCTTACTAAACTCATGATTTCAACATTTCATTTGAGATTTTTCCCAGGTCATGTATATTTTTCACTCTTTCCCAATAGTCCAGATGGTACTATGCTATAGGACACTACAGATATATTTCTCAGAGAATGCTTTAGCTATCTCCTGGTTTTGTTGTTTACAGTAGGAAAAGTCTACATTTGGGTTAAAGTGCCATAGGACAAGATGATCCCTTTCATATTAATTTTGAATTCCAACTGGAGATGAACCTTAAGATACATCTGGGATAGGGACAAATACTCATAAATATGGCATTGAGACTGCTGGCTTTAGAGAGATTCAGAGGGACTAACAGGCATTAAGATAAGTGTGGGGAAAGAAGTCCAAGAAGCTGTGAACAGTGAAGGAGAGACAGAAAGAAGAACCTATCTGGGGAAGAGG
The DNA here is from genome assembly GCF_000696425.1 of Galeopterus variegatus. Lineage (NCBI taxonomy): Eukaryota > Metazoa > Chordata > Mammalia > Dermoptera > Cynocephalidae > Galeopterus > Galeopterus variegatus. The sequence goes on along the minus strand of NW_007730843.1, from coordinate 144,034 downwards.
GAAGAGGAGGATGGCAGGGATGGGTGATCCCCATGGTGGAGATGGCCATAGGACTGAATGGGAGAAGGTGGAAAAGGGAAAAGATGCAGGGAGTTAGGCTAAGAAGTCAGGACAAGAGTGCAAGTGTGGTCTGAGTTGCACTTGCAGTGAAAGCCTGGGGGAGAAGGAACTTGGGATACAGTTAGCTTAGCAGTCATTCTGACCTGAAGTTTTGACAGCAGCAACAGCTAACATTTTTTGAGACCTTCTATGATGCTAAGCACGATGCTAAACATTTTAATTTCATTATCAGATTTAAACAGCCTCCTTTAAACCTGTGAGGTGAGCATTATTATTCTCATTTTATGGATAAGAGATGACTAAGATTTAGCTTAAAATACTTACAGGTGAGTATTTCTAAGATACTTCAAGAACTGAAGCTGAGATTTTAATCTCGGCTTGTTTGGATCCAAAGCTGCCTTCTTTGTGTCTATAACCTTCCATGCTCCAGTTGGTGAAGGTTGCTCACAGCCTTGAAAGTGCTCACAGTCTGCCCAGATTGTATCTTCAGGACCCCTTATAACCTTCCATGCTCCAGTTGGTGAAGGTTGCTCACAGCCTTGAAAGTGCTCACAGTCTGTCCAGATTGTATCTTCAGGACCCCTTGTGTTGGGCATAACTTTGCGCGCATGCGCCCTGACGCGCACGGGCGCCACTTCATGCGCTCCGCGGCCACCATTTCACTAGCGCTCAACGGCACGTAGCTGCCAGCCTCGCCCTTCCAGGTCCCAGTGATTCAGCAACTTTAGTTCCGTATTCG
>NW_007730843.1:95742-142333 GCF_000696425.1 Galeopterus variegatus | reverse complement strand
GTTTTAGAAAAATCCTACCGTGGCTCCAGCCCTGGCCTTGTCAGCAGGAGCTTTTCCAGAGCAGAGTCTGTAGGAACTGGCTATTCAGCTGGTCTTTTCAGGGGGGGTTGGTGAAGTTCAAGACAGGTCTAGGTTGTTCCCCTGGTCAGTTTCAGAAACTCAATTTTATCAGCTCACCAGTGTCATAAGGTAATCTGCTACCCAAGGGCACAAAATACTGATTCATAAGGCCTATTTATTAATTTGCATGGAGGAACAAAACTGCTGTGTAGGCCAAATCTTCATGTTGGGTTCTAGTATCTTCTCAGAAGGGAAAATCCTCTCAAGAATTAGGATGAGTGAATTGTTTGGCAAATGTGGAGCCCCAGTGAAGGAATTGAGTGGTCTTAAGGGCTGTTTTACTTAAGCTGTGATAGCCCCAGGAATTGCCCTTGTTCACTGAAAAGCTTTGTAGAATAGGCCACTACAGCTACGTAGAAATAGCTGCCAAACAGAAATCACTTTCATGCCAGCTGGCCACACGGTGTGCCCTCTGTGGGGAGTGGTGGAGGAACAGCTAATAAAAACTTCTCCTTTAAAATCTGCTCAAGTGTGCTCTGAAGACCAGCAGCCTGGGCATCAGCCAGGGACTTGTTAGAAATGCAGTCATGGGCCCCCACACAGACCTTCTGCATCAGAATCTGCATTAAAGTTTGAGAAGCACTGGGCTACACTCTAGGCTCCATGTGGATCTCAAAGCCAACTTTAGCTTGATTCATCCCAACACCTGAAGGAACTCTGCTTGTCTCTTAATAAACTCAAGGCTGGATCTTGGATCTTGACCACAGACAGGAGCTGCCCGCCTCAAATGGAGAGGACACCCGGCTCAGCAGGATTGGCTTCTGTACCCACGATTCTCTTTCTCTTTGGAGCTCTCTGCTGCCATTGACTACCTTTAGGTCCTGGGCTCGACTTTATTATAGTAACCAGTGAGTCTCTTCAAATGCTACCTTTCCTCATTGGAATCCAGTTTCAGAAGCAGTATTCTTGTGCAAGTTTGGAGATGGTTTATCACGATTACATTTTGGGTTGGCTGCTTTCCGATTACCTGGTTGGGGGCTATGGACCATCATCTCATCAGTTAAGCAAATTCTACATCTTACTGTAGCATAGATCACTTCCAGGAAGCATTCTGGGAGCTAGGTATCCCAGGAACACTGTACCTTGTGACCTTGTCTTTACATTTTGGGGTAATGATTTACCCAGGGCACAAAACTTCAACCATCTGCATGCTAGAACAGCATTTTAATATTTCAATACCTGAAATATAGTGAAAAGTGGTTTTAAGACAAAAGATCTCAAAGATCTGAAGTTAGGCTCTGCTATTTAAAAGCTGTGCCATTTCTAGACAGTTATTTTGTATTCTTTGCAGTTCCACTTATCCATGTATAAAATGAGTTATGATACCTATTTCAAAGAATTGTTGGGGCCAAAATAAAATGACCCAGGCTGGCCAGTTAGTTCAGTTGGTTAGAGCACAGTGTTATAACACCAAAGTCAAGGGTTCGAATCCCCATACTGGCCAGATGCATAAATAAAAATAAATAAATAAATAAAAGCTAAAATAAAATAAAATGACACAAATATAAGCACCCAGTCCAGTATCTTGACAACACACAGGCTCAGTGAATGTTGACTCTAACACCTGGGAACCCCAGCCCGGGGGTACAGGTTTTCCTACCATTTAGGAGACTGTGAGGTAAACCAAGGGGAGCCAGGCCAGCTCTCACAGATGTAACCATCAGACAGTTGCCTCCTTGACCACATTTCCACGTACAAGAAATAAAAGTTTTGGCAGGATTATTTTCCAAACCAAGGGAAAATTTGTCTACTGTGTATATTAAGCTGAAGACACCAACAAGTTTCTGATGATTAGGTATTTTTCCTGCACACTGGATTTGCTGAATTGGCATTTAGTCTGTTTGCAAGTGTTTTCTTTACATACTTGTTCATTTCCCCCTTTTACAATAGCAATCCCTCAGCAATTCATGATGTTCTTTTCAAAGGCCTCTTTTTTAGTCTTTTTTTTTTTTTTTTTAAGTCCTCAACTTACTCAACTTAGGCAGTGTTTGGCCATATGGCACATAGCTGATCAGAAGTATTACTGTTTAAGATGCCAAATTTAAACAATAGAGGAAGGGAAACGTGGATGTAGCTGAGAGTTGCAAGCTCAGATGTCAAAAGAAAGAAGATGAAAATAAGAAAAACCAAACTGACTCATTGATATTTTGGAAATAAAGTTAGTATAATTCCATTAATTCAGTAACTCTCCTTTGCAAAGGTAGGTATACTTTCTGGGAATTTAAAGAAATCAGCTGTCTTGCAGGGACAATATGAACCCACTGCAATTCTGTCAAATATAAATCTAGATTTCTAGATCATCAGTTATACTACAGTCTTATTTTTAGAATTATCTGGGATTACCCACCCCAACATGCATATGAATCCAATTTTTGAAATAAAATTAAATGTGAAGTGAAAAATAAATGAATCTTCCAGATGCTGAATCTTCTTTAATTGTCCTACTTAGATGGTCCCTGAATCTCTTTAATAGAAATTCTGCCTTAAGGAGAAGTCTGCAGAGCCATGTATGTAGTACAGTCAGGCTACGTCATGATTCACGATTAGATGTATAAGGAAGCAAGATAGTGAAATTGCTTAGGGCTGAGTTCAGAAGCTAGATTGCCTAGGTTTGAATTCTGATTGTCACCACCTATTAGCCATACATGTAACCTGGGGCAAGTTACTTAACTTCTGTATAATGCCAGTTTTCACACCTGGAAAATGAGGATGATATTAATTCTTATTTTTAAGGATTGTTATGACTACATGAGCTAATACATTTAAATGGCTTAGAATAGTGCTGAGCACTATTCTAATAATAAATCTTAGCTCTTGTTATTTCTCTCTAATATTAGGAACATTTCTAGCCAAATAAGTAGATTAGACTCTTTTCCATCCTTAGCTGAATTAGACTGGTGATAAACTGGGACAGATATTCTACATACGATATATAAGATTGCAACAATATCTGGATATTCCATTATCTGTGGAAGAGAGAAATATGGAATACTAGTACAATTAACTAGTACATAGTAAAACTAAATTTTGAACCCAGGTATCTTTGCTTCAAAGACCAATTTGTTCCCAATGAACCCTGCTGAAAACTCAACATGAGTTGACAATGTGCCATGGCTGTTAAGGTAGTGAATGTGGTGGCAGACAGATGGTATTCTTAAAGGCTATCGTCTACGAGAGACGGATGATGACCCTGCTCCTTCTGGATTGGTCAAACCATGCTTCCAAAAGTGATCAGTGGGTGGAGAGATGTGGAATCGTGTCCTGTGGTGGCCTTTAGAAGGGGTTTGAAGATTTAGCCCAAATAAGAGAAGACAGCTGTGGACAGAGCAGTCTTCAATCAATAATCAATTTATAGAAAGTTGAGGGAGAGAGAATTCAACTTAATATGGGTAAAAACTTTCTAATAGTTCAAAGTGCTCAAGCCTCTCTGTTTTGGGAAATTATAGATTGGAGAGGTAAAGAAGAAACTATTTGATGGGGTGAAGTAGAGGAATTTTTGTTTAATTAATTCAACATACATTTGTTGAGTACCTCCTATAGGCCACGGACAGTACATGAGTTAAGTTCCTTTCAAACTTGAAATTCTATTATGAAGCTAGTTCTATTTTGCCCAAATGGGACTAAATAGAACCTCATATCCTGCTCAAAACTTCAACTTTGACCACTATACTAATTGGCATAAACATCCTTGTAATTAATTTTAAAGTTAATTATTCTCCTTTTCCTGCTCTAATTAACCTTTGTATTTGCTATAAAGTGGGGTCAGTCTCCTCCATAATAACCTGGATATTGTTCCTGCTCCACGTTCTCCTACTGTGAGCTCCCTTTTAGCACTGGGGAAACAAAAATTAGTTTAGTCAGCAGTATAAGGACAGGAAACTAAAGGTTTCCAAGTACATTTTTAAGGGGAGGGGGGCAAGAAATGCAAAATAAAAAGGAAAATAATATCCACTTCAAATCCATGAATTGATAGTTCACCAGCCATTCTCTGAATGCATCCTGTAGTAGAGTTCTACATTTTTATTTTCTGATTCTTGTCCTAAAGTGAGTCCCTTAGGCTTAGGATTCCAAGCTAAAAAAAATGGATACAGTGTGTTAAATAGGAGCTGTGGTCAGAGCTGAAAGTGAGTTTGAGTGGTTTCTGTAGAGGCTGCTAAGAAGACCTGCCGTGTGACAGGCAGAGAGTTCTACCATCACTGACCAAAGTGTATGTCACCTTCATTTCTCTCTGTTTTCCAAGTCAGCCTCCCAACCTTCCAACTCATAAAACCTCAATCAGGGCTAGCTGGTCAGCTCACTTGCTTAGAGCATGGTGCTGATAACACTAAGATCAAAGGTTCAGATACCTGTACCGTCCAGTGGCCAAAAACAAAACAAAACTCAATCAGTGTTTGCTGAAGTATAGAGTGCTAGAAAGTTGAAACAGTGGGCAAAGTAACAGGGAGAAACCTTGGGAGTTGAAATTTAACTTTGAGCAAGTCATTTCTGTTCATTAGGAAGACTTGTGCTCTGAGAAAGGAGATGGCCCAGGACTGTGGTTTTCAAACACAGGTCACAGCCCATTGTAAAATCAATGTGTTAAAATCACATTTTTACAATGAAATAGAATGGAAAGTTCCGGAGTGCTTTGCATACAGCAAGGGTATTATTTCATGAAAGTTTTATTTCAGTTTCATGTAAATACACATACATTCACACATACATACATTCACATGCACATACATATGTGTGTACAGAGTTGTGAAGTTAAGGTGGACATCTTTCCATGGAGAGCAGTCACAAATGTTTGAGAAATGCTGGCCCAAGAGACCCCAACTACTTATATTGTAAATGTGAGTTTAAGTTGGCAATGTGCGGTTCCTGGTGTTTTTTTAATTACTTAAGACTTGGAATGTGTGGGTTAATCTGTTCATACAACTTGGGTCATCCATGCCACTGCTGCATGTGTGTCTAAACATGAAAGAATTTTTAAAAAAGAGAGAGGGAGAGACCCCCTCCCCACCGTCTGTAATTAGGGCCACAGGAAGGACCCCAGACTGAGAAAATGGTTTTAATTAATTAATTAATTAGTTAATTATTTTTAAAAGATGACCGGTAAGGGGATCTTAACCCTTGACTTGGTGTTGTCAGCACCACGTTCACCCAGTGAGCAAACCGGCCATCCCTATATGGGATCCGAACCCGTGGCCTCGGTGTTAGGAGCACCGCACTCTCCCGAGTGAGCCACAGACCGGCCCGGGTAAGGGGATCTTAACCCTTAACTTGGTGTTGTCGGCACTACGCTCTCCCAAGTGAGACACGGGCCAGCCCTAGAAAATGGTTTTAGATCCTCTATTACTAAATTGACAGATTAAATGGTATTTTAAAATATTGCGATAAAATATACATAATTCAAACAGATTAATGTTTTTATTTTTTTTATTTTTTTTATTTTTTTTAAAAGATGACCGGTAAGGGGATCTTAACCCTTGACTTGGTGTTGTCAGCACCACGCTCAGCCAGTGAGCGAACCGGCCATCCCTATATAGGATCCGAACCTGGGGCCTTGGTGTTATCAGCACCGCACTCTCCCGAGTGAGCCACCGGGCCGGCCCCAGATTAATGTTTTTAAATGTTATTTCCATGTGACGAACAGGGAAACTGAAGCACAGAGCCATTAAACCCATCGTTCCACAGCACGGTTGGTGAGAGATCTGGGACCAGCTGCTGACTCTTTTTCACTACATAAGTGGCTTCTCCGGTTTGTTTTTCCTGCCATTCCTCCCTCACCCAACAGCAAGACTGCTTTCATCTCCAGGTGAATAAAAAAAGAGAGGAAGGAAGGATTTTCTAGCTGATGACCCCCGTACCCTCTTCTTCAGCAGTAATCCCCATAAAGAAGCTGTCAGGTATTTCTATAGAGTAGGATTTTTAACACACACCACTGGGCTCATTCTCACTTTAGAGCCTTAAGTTAACCAAGCCTTTCTCCTCTGTTGAAATGCCTTCTTTCTTCCGCTTTATGAACCCAAATCCTATCCCAGCCTGCAGACATTTTCCATGTCACGTTTCTGCCTGACCCCAGTTCACACCGCCCAGACTCTGACTCAGCCAATGCTGACCAAGAGTCTATTATGTGACAGTCATTGTTTTTAGGAACTTCCACATGCCTTATCTCATTTAACCCTATGGAAATCCTGTGAGGCAGGTATTTTTATTCCAGTTTTAGAGCTGATACAACTCAGGCTCAAGAAAAGCGAGAACTCCAGCTCCTTGACTCTCCAGGCTTTGTGCTCTTTTCCACATAACTCAAGGTCTTTTTGTTTTTTCCTTAGCACATTGTACATTTCTTGCCAACCTCCAGTTTCCTTTATGAAAATTCTAAAATACATGATTTTATTTCTGTGTACCTTTTGGAAGAACTGCATTAATTTTAGTTCCAAGGTAAGGTAAGTCTTATACCACATTTTGTGGAAGATTGGAAATTGAATAATATCCATTTCAGTTATGCTGGATACTTTTTCTTTTCTTTTTTGCAGCTGGTGGGTACCAGAATCCAAACCCGTGATCCTTGGTGTTGTAAGGCTGCACTGTAACCAACTGAGCTAACCGGCAAGCCTGAATACTTTAAATAAGTGTTACCAAAAACATATTTCATTGCAAGCATCCGAGTTCCTGGGTCTCCAGAAGTGGGAGGTAATACTTTGTAATAACGTTGTAATAACGGCAACAACAATACGACGAAAATCAGATTTGAAAAAAAAAAGTCTTTGAACGTTTGTATGGAGTAGGATGCAAAGAAAAATTGCCTCACGTACGTATAGGTTCTGCCACTGAGAAAGACAAATTTATACTCATTTACTTGAAATTGCTGAGGAGGGAGATCCTGCAAAGCATCTAGTGAGAAAGGGTTTGTAAAGGGAATTTAATTGCATAGTGTCCGTTATTACTAATAAAAGCATGAAAATGAAAATATAATTGACATCCTCTTTAGTGTCGTCTTTATTGTTTCATTTTAGTGAGTATAAAATTTTTTATTTGGACTTTCATATAAATGAATGGTCCTGACGTCTACTAAGCCCATTTTCTCCATGACGATCTAAGATTTTCACCTGAAAATACTAGCACTGTTTCTTTTTTAAAGATACCGCCAGTCAAGAAAAGGTAGAGGGGACTCGGCCCGCTGTCTGAATTCCAAGGCGGCCGGCCCCTCCACGGCTAATCCGTGTCCATCGCATTCCTCGCCCTAACCTTTTTCTGGGTAGATCTACTGAGGTGCATCGATGCTCTTGCTTATACTATTTTTAAATTATTTCTCTTTGGAGAGAGATTTTAGGGAACGGGGGAAAAGGGAAGGGCGGTGGACAAATCCCAAGAACTTTCCCTGTTTTAGAGCTGAATAAGGGGGAAGAGCAGGAGCCGGAGGCTCGGAAACAGATTTGCATGTTAAACAACTGCGTCCCCGAAGGCTGTAACCTGGAAATCGCTTTATCTGCAACTCTTTTATGGTCCAGGGCCTTTTCTCTCATTATAACTATGTGTAAACATTTTATTTTCTTCACTGGTATGTAGGTTACTGACCAGAGGGAGGAAGAGGGTGTGAATGTTTGGGGAAGATTTTTAAAAGTGACAAGAATCCAATTTTATTCATTTGTTATGCATTGCACAATCCTATAACGGTAATGGCAAAGAACATGAAAATTAAACTGTAATCCTATTACACTAATAAATCGCTGGTTTCTATTTTCCCTCCCATTCCCTCATGCATTAAACATTATGCAAAGCACCCTGTCAGTCTTGGTTCAAATGCCCCTTGTATTCATCCTGAATATAAATTTGCATTTTGCTTTTAATTCTTTTTTCCTTTTTTACTTAAGCATTTCCGAGGCTGCAAAATATATATTCACAGTATGGCTTTAGTGGCTGCTAACATTCCATCCTGGGCATACACTTTAAGGAACTATTTTATTTTTATTTTTAATTTTTATTATTTTTTTAAAAAGATGACCGGTAAGGGGATCTCAACCCTTGGCTTGGTGTTGTCAGCACCACGCTCACCCAGTGAGCAAACCGGCCATCCCTATATGAGATCAGAACCCGGGGCCTTGGTGTTATCAGCACCGCACTCTCCCGAGTGAGCCACGGGCCGTTAAGGAACTATTTTAGTGTAAGTATCCAATACTTAAGAGGCAAAGCTAACACATCTGACCTTGCAGTGCAGGGACTGGAGGTCGGTCGAGGCTAGGCGGAATGCTCCCGGCTACCAGGGCTGCGTTCTGCGACAAACGCGGAGGCTAAAGCCCTTGCGCCAATCGTTAGGCCCCAAGGCCACCTGCTTTCTTGGCGCCTTTTCCGTTTGAACTCGCTCCGCCCCTCGCGCCCCTGCCCGTCCGGTTGCGCGCGCACCCTCGCCCCGGGCTGTCTCGGAATACCTCGGTAGGTGTACGTGAGGCAGGAAGTGACGCTTTGGGGGGCGTCGGGAGGGCGGGGCCAGGCTATAAAACGCGGGTTGGGACCTACTCTTTCCTTAGAGGGCGTCCGGATCGCGGGTTGTGGTTTAGCCGGCGGTCGACGGCGAGGTGCTTGTGTGAGTGACGCGCCGCTGCTGGGACTCCGCCGACCCTGTGTCCTCCCCGCAGCCTGCGAGGCTGGTCCGAGGTTTCTCCGGGCCGGCGCACTGCGGTGCTGTCCAGCAGCCTTTGGAAGCAGCAGGGAGAGCGGGGAGGCTGCGGCGGCGCCGGGCGGGCGGGATGGAGCCGGGCCCGCGAGCCTGTGGGGAGGGGGCTGCGGCGGCGCGAGTTGCTGGGTGCAGGTGCAGCGGGGTGGAGCCGCTGTGGGGAGAGGGGCGTCCCTTTGCTTCTGGTCCGTTCCCTTCTTTGCCTTTCAGCGCCCTCCTTGGTCTCGGAGCGGCGAATGGCTTCTCTATCAGGACTCTGAGGGCGAGATGAGGGATATTCCATGGTCGTTCTGCGCCCTGCCCTTCTGCTTCCTGCTCCTCACGCCCCCGCCGATCTCCGTTCCTCACTCGCTAGCTCTTAAAAGCTGCAGGCCCTCCTGAGCCCGCTCTAGGCCGCGGGTTTGGGAGCGCTGGGGCAGCCACCCCGCGACAGCACGGGCATGCATGCTCGGCCGGGAGCACGTGGCTGCTCCAGAAAGTCGCCCCAGGGAAAGGCTGTCGGGGTTCGTTGGGTGACCTTGGGCTCGTAACCCTTCGCTTCCAGGGGGCCAGGCGTGCCCTGGTCTCTGAAAGGGACAAAGCTGTCCCCGATTCAGTTAGGAGCGTGTCATGGGCATTTAGATGGGGGTTTGTGTACACTGTACATTTGAACTCCGGAACAACCTGATTTTTCTTGCCAGGCTCTGCCTGGTTTCTTGCATGTAGATTCTATTTTCCCGAGGCAGAGTCCAACTGAGCGCTGCAGGTGTTCGCATTAGGAATATTGCTAGCAGTCCCCGCTACAAGATGGGAGACCATAGGAATAAGACTTTTTGTAAAAGCTATTTGGATATTAGCGGTATGGTCAAAGAACTGGGCTGTATTGATAAGCGCTGTGGAGAGCCATCGTGTCACTGTTTCTGTTGGACAGCTCTCTAAGGTGGTAGTGGGGAGGGTTAGTGATAAAATATTTTGTGACTTAATTCTTTTCGGTTAACACTTTCTCTCTGCCCACTTGCTTGCAGCGACTTTGTAGTCATTTATCCAGTGGACTTGAATACTGCTTCATTTTCCTTTTTTTTTTTTTTTGGTTAGAGGATTGAAGTAGGAAATAGTAGTCCTGATACAGAAGTGTTTGGCTACCTGATACTTTTATTCTAGGATTAGATATGAGTTTGGAATACTAGATGCTGACTTAATTGTCTCAGACCTGGAGAATTTGACCTCATTGACAAAGACGTTTAAGCTGATTTCCAGAAGTTATCTTCTGTGAAAATTAAATTAAGCTTAGGCTTTCTAAAAGTACTGTGGGCCCTGCTGGGCTTTTTTTCTCGGCTTCGGATTATAATAATCTCAGTATGCTTTACAAGAAAATTCAGAGTTTAAAATTTTTTGTTATTAATATCAAATGTTTTCCAAAGGGCTATGTATAGCATAGCACCCTTTAAGTTTTCTTCTATGGGATGTTCTCATCAAGTAATGGTGGTAAACCTAGTCTATGTTGAAGGTGGATGAGTAGAGTAGTTTGGCCTAAGGCCAAATTCTGCCCTAAAGTGAGGCGGTTATTTGCCTCTGATAATGTACTTATCTATAATGGAGCAAGGTTCCCAGCTAAACCTGAATCAGACGGCAATGAAAGCTTGTTAAAAATGACCCTCTGGAGGCCGGCCCGTGGCTCACTCGGTAGAGTGCGGTGCTGATAGCACCAAGGCCACGGGTTCGGATCCTATATAGGGATGGCCGGTTCGCTCACTGGCTGAGCGTGGTGCTGACAACACCAAGTCAAGGGTTAAGATCCCCTAACCGGTCATCTACAAAAAAAAAAAAAAAAAAAAAAAAAAAAATGACCCTCTGAGGCCTTTTGGAACTATTCTGTGTAGGTGCTTGTGTTGGTGCTTGTGTTGTGTGCTCTCCCAGATGAACACTACACAAAATAGATTGCATTGACTTCAAGTGGTTCAGACCTTCAATTTGGGCAATGTCTTTTCAGAAAACTGTATGGGAATGAAGATTCTGCTTGTTTTCTTTGATTTCCTTTACTCCCCTCTAGTTTTAGGCCCATGAAGTCAGACTTTTAAAGCTGGGAAAGACCTTGACCATCTCTTGTCAAGTCATTCTGGGTATATACAAGCATATGAGTTCTGAGGACCTTGCAGAAGTTCTGTATGTTCGTGTAATAGTTTCTTTTTCACCTGGCAAATGTGTAGTTGTCTAGGGAAATATTTGCATGTTATCTACAACCAGTTGCTTGAGATCTTGGAGCCCTACCAGGTAAACTTTAAAGTTTTTCTACTTTAGGGGCCGGCCCGTGGCTCACTCGGGAGAGTGCGGTGCTGATAACACCAAGGCCGCAGGTTTGGATCCCATATAGGGATGGCCGGTTGGCTCACTGGCTGAGCGTGGTGCTGACAACACCAAGTCAAGGGTTAAGATCCCCTTACCGGTCATCTTTAAAAAAAAAAAAAGAAGTTTTTCTACTTTAAAAAAAATCTCCCTAGTACCCAAGCTTTGCCCAGTGATTTCAGGATAAACCAGAATAGTGTCAGGGATGAGAAAAGATTCCATCCAAGGTTTTCACAATATTTTTTCCATATCATTTGGAATCTCATATGCATTAAGCATGTCCTAATACTGTTGAGAAATAAAATATATTTACCCCTTATTATCACATAAGTCAGTATCAAGTATCACAGAATAGGAAAATCAGAGAAGGCTTCAAAGAGAGGGCCCTTGAACTGAACCTGGAAGAAATGAGTAGGACCTCAAGGAACTGGAAGAATGTTAGTGTGTAAAGGCAGGGGCTGTGCTCTGTCTTATTGGGGAGAAAATAATAGAGGGCAGTGAAATTGTTATTAAGCAGTGAAGCTTTCTAGAACAGAGCCTCAAAAGCGGTAGAAGAACTTCATTTTATGTAAGCTCTAAGGACTTGAACAAGTGGCCTGTTTTCTAAATTGAAGTGGGCTTTCAGTAATAACAAACAACTGGCTTATTCCTATTTCAAGAAAAATGGAGTAGCAGCTTTAATTACATTATGCATAGGTAAAAGTGTATTTTTGTACCTGATCCCCTCACTCCCCTTAACTCTGTGTATTGTGTACAGATCTCTGGTTTTGAGACACTCCAAAATAGCTTAATACCTCAAAATAATTACTGTATTTTAAAAATTAAATATAATTTAATGCCATATTTTAAGAAAGTAGGAATATGATTGAATTTTTTTTTTTTTTTGTCTTTTTCCGTGTCCGGCAACGGATCGCAACCCTCAGTGTCGCCCCCGTACCGGACCGGGACCGGAACCATCGGTGTTGCCCCCGTGCCTCGCTCACTGGCTGAGCAGGAACCGTCTGTATGTGGGATCCGAACCCTCGGGCGGGAGCGCCACTGCGCTTCCCAAGCGGCGCACTATCCAGTGCGCCACCAGGCCGGCCCGGAATATGATTGAATTTTAAAGAAGTTTGGGGTTGTAGTCCAGCTAGTATCTTTGCCTGCTGCCCCTTATCTTCCATTTCACAGCTCAATTAGACATTTCAGATCTTCCTTCAATTTCATGGTTAAAACATGTGGGGCTATGTTTTGCTTACCTTAGTTTTCATAATTAATATGAGAAATTGAATAGTTTTTTCAGGCATTGGGAACACCAAAGATATACAAATAGCTAATACAAATAAAAATCAAAGTGATGTTTGGTTTGTCTCGTGTGATAGATTATCAGCATTTGGAAATAGTTTTTGGCTTTTAGATGTGCTTTTTTAACTACCTGTTTATAGACAGGATGGTTTTATAACTGGTATGAAAAGCTTCTCTCATGCTTTTAGAACACATAAATTAGAGTGATTTCAGTTGGAAGAAAATTCATTGAGGTTATTTTAAATAGACAGCTTCTTTACTATGTATAAGGTTCATTTTGAAAGAATGACTCAATTTGTTATATATAAAACTTGAGGAGTAACTTTTGTAGATATCATAGAACTATTGTGGTCTTCAGAGATGTGGAGTTAAATGAGTTTAAATGGAAATTGCCTAGGTCACAATTTTTTTCTCTGACTTGATTTCTTTTATGTTACAGTCTTAATTTTGTGTCTGGGGGTTGAAATGGAAGTAACATCTGTTTTCTCAGTAAAAATATACTTAGATTTTAATTATACATAATCATAATTACATATCTATTTATATCTACCTGTCTCTGCAGACTCACAATCGCTCAATCTCATCATTTAAAAAAATTATTTAGATCACTTATTTAAGTATTATCACTTTAGTCTTAAAATTAATTTAAAACTGGAAAATGTTTCAGATGTTAAACTTGTAAACAGCTTACATTTTTTTCCTAGAAATGGGTGATTAAAATTGGTTCAGGGTGGGGCCTTCTAGTTCTGGCTCTAGTGATTGGGTCTGTACAGTTCTGGTGCAGTAGCAATGATAAGCTTTTTGTACCAGAAGGCGCAAGAGATTGTACTTCTAAGAATATGATCTATTGCATATTGACTCTGGTCTTTAAAGTTTGGGGCTTTAAAATTTTTTTTTGTTAATAGGTTTTAGATAGACTTTTTTTTTTTTTTTTTTTTGTCTTTTGTCTTTTTTCCGTGTCCGGCAACGGATTGCAACCCTCAGTGTTGCCCCCGTACCGGACCGGGACCGGCAACGGGATCGCAAGCCTCAGCGTTGCTCCCACGCCTCGCTCAGCCAGTGAGCGGGAGCCGGTCTGCACGTGGGATCCGAACCCTCGGACGGGAGCGCCGCCGCGCTTCCCAAGCGGGCGCACTATCCAGTGCGCCACCGGGCCGGCCCTAGATAGACTTTCTAATGATAACCTATATAACGTCTTTTCATTTTACAGTCTGTGTATACCTCACAACTTGTTTTGTGCCATGTGGGTGTTTAATATGCTGTCAGATTACTTGTATATAGGAAAAATCTTAAAATAGGTAGTAATAAATGTCCATTTTGTAAATCTGAACATAATATCACTTTCATTTTTTTTTTTTTTTTTTTAAAGATGACCGGTAAGGGGATCTTAACCCTTGACTTGGTGTCGTCAGCACCACGCTCAGCCAGTGAGCGAACCGGCCATCCCTATGTGGGATCCGAACCCGGGGCCTTGGTGTTATCAGCACCGCACTCTCCCGAGTGAGCCACGGGCCGGCCCATAATATCACTTTCAAACAAATAGATGCACTCAAACTAAATTAGAAAATCCAGATTTTAGTTAAGGCTTTAACTTAACATGGGACTCTCCTGATTACAGAGGTGTCTTTTGCTTTGAAAAAATGTTAAGATTAATTTCTTAAATTTCCAGAGATGAGAATGCAATTTCTATAACCCAGTAACCCCATTGAATTTAATTTTTAGATGATCAGTTTTCAGCCATGAACAACAAGCCTCTCGGATAATTGGCCTCTTCATGCTACAAAATAGCATGATCTGTGTTTATTTTTGTCTGTTCTTTTTGTGTCAGAGATCTATCAAATCATTTGTAGGAACTGTTCATTTAATCAGAAGGATTAGGATTTCTCTCCTTTTTCTTTTTTTGTTTTGTTGTGTTTTGTTTTGTTTTGTTTTGCAGCTGGCTGGTACAGGGATCCAAAGATTTCTCTCTTTTCCTGTTGGAGATGATTGTTGGTCTTTGTAGCATGACCAGTCTTGATTTAATTGTTTTAGTTTGTAGTTTTGTTTTACAGTTTTTTCTAGGTGATAGTCTATTGTCTTTTTGTATTTTCTTTGTCCTTTTTCTTTGACTACTAAATTCAATTACTTAAATCTACTTATCAGAAATGACATTCTAACTAGTTTCTACCATATTTGGATCTTGAAAAATTTCAAGGCTGTAGGAAAAATTGAAATAATAGTACAGTGACTTTACCTATATATACCCTTTACCTAGATTCACCATTTGTTAATAGTTTGCCACATTTACTTTATTTCTTATATACTTTTTTAACTGAAATATTTGAAAGTTATAGATTTCATCCTTAAATTCTTCAGCATTAATCTAAGAACAAGGACATTCTCCTCTAAAAACACAATACAGTACCAAAATCTAACACTCCCAAAATCTAACATTGAGATACAGCGGTGTTATTCAGTATGCAATCCATATTGACATTTCTTCTGATCTGTAATCAGATGAGTTCTCCATTGCACCACTGGCCTGTTGACATATTTACATTTATTATTTGTCCTAATAATGTCCTTCATAGCTACTACTACCCCACTTCAATTCAGGATCCAATCAAGGGTCGCACTAAATTTAGTTGTCACGTAAACTAAATATTTTGGTTAAAGACCTTTTCTAGGAAGGTGATAACATATTTAAAAATAAATTTGAAGGCTGAGCCCGTGGCACACTCGGGAGAGTGCAGTGCTGGGAGCACAGAAGCGCTCCTGCCGCGGGTTCGGATCCTATATAGGGATGACCGGTGCACTCACAGTGTTCACTGGCTGAGCGCGGTGCAGCCGGTCTCAAAAAGGACAAAAAAAAAAAAATAAAAGTAAATTTGATCTATAATAATTAATATCACCTGGTAATGAAAAGCGTTCACTAATCTGATACAGTGGTATCTATCTCATTATATTAATTCTTTATTCTAACACTAGGTTCTTCTGTGTGGCAGCTCAGAATGATGGATCAAGCTAGATCAGCATTCTCTAACTTGGTGAGATATTTTCAGTTGTAATTCATTGTCCACAACAATGCGAAGTATACAAGCATGACTTTCACCCACTAAGCAAGAAATAATACCCAAAGCTATCATCAGGTATTCATTTTCATTTGAACTGGGGGTTTTGAGGCATAACTGATTCCACAAAAGAAGGGGTATCTTCATTCTTGAGTATGTTTAATTATGGAAAATATTGTAAGAAATTTCAGGGTGGTTTGGATGTGGTGGAGGGAGACAGCCAAGCAGATAAGGTGAACTAAAGAAAGCACTGTTCAAAATGTATAGTAGGATTCTTATTTATAAAGTGATGGGGAAAAAAATGTATAGTAGGAGACATACAAAACAGAAACCCTGAATGAAAAGGCTGAATAAGATGAAGACCAGTGTGTGTGATCTGGCCCTTATCTGCCATTGACAGGGAAGAATGTTGATTTGAAAGGGGAATTTCTTTTCCCTTAAGAATGTATAGCAAGTTACAGTGATGGCCCAATAACAAGTATAGTATCTGACCAAACTTTTCTGCAAATGTTCCTATTCTCTTCTTTATAATGCTTTCTCTTTTTTTTATTTTTCAAAAAAATCTTAGTTTGGTGGTGAACCATTGTCATACACCCGGTTTAGTCTGGCTCGGCAAGTAGATGGTGATAACAGTCATGTGGAGATGAAACTAGCTGTAGATGAGGAAGAAAATGCTGACAATAACATGAGGGCCAATGTCACAAAACCAAAAAGGCTTAATAGAAGTATTTGCTGTGGGACTATTGCTGTAATCATCTTCTTCTTGATTGGTAAGAATGGTCATTCAAAACTTAAATGTTCCTTATAACCAACTCTGGGAAGTCTGTTATTTCAGCTAGTAAATACTAATTTTGGGCTTTTTAAAGTGCTATTGTGCTAGGTACTAGGAATATGATGACCAAAATTCTGTATCTGCCATTGAATTTAATTTGTTGGGAGAAAGGAGATATATATCATTTCAATATAATGTACAAATGTTATACTAGAAATATGCACAGGATATTTGTAGCATAAAACTTAGCCTAAGGTTTCAAGGAAGGCTTCTGGGAAGAAAAGGTACCTGTGCTTGAACGTGTAATTGTATAAAATAAAGGCATTATATAGTTTATTGGGTTAAATGGTTTAAAATATACAAACCTTTCAGACTACTTAGAATTTGATTAAAACCAGTATTTTTAAGGCATAGCTGAACATATTAACAACTTCTATGGGAATAGATTATGAATGAAATTCTGTGTTTAACTCTGAAACTTTTTTTATCTTTAGGATTTATGATTGGCTATTTGGGCTACTATAAACGTGCAGAACCAAAAGCTGAGTGTGAGACACCATCAGTAACAGAGTCTCTAGAGATGGAGGAGTCAAAAGAGGACTTTCCTGAAATACCTTCTCAATTATATTGGGCAGACCTCAAAACAATGTTGTCAGAGAAATTGAATACCACTGATTTCACCAGCATCATCAAGTAAGCTTGAGCTACTTCACAAATTCAACCTCAATATCTAAACAAATACTTATTGATTATTAGGTATGGTGAAACAAAATAAGGGTGACAGAGAAAAGATTTTTTAAGAGGAAAGACTTTTTAGAGTAGGGGAGACTTCCCATACTTAGCTATAGGGGTAAGGGGTCCTTAAAGTATTGAAACTATGCTGATAGGGAAAAAAGTTAGAACTGTTCTGGGGATACTTTCTTTTTTCTTAAAGAAATTCTTGGGTTAATCTTTTTGCTATCTGACTTTTTGTAGCTTATTGCTTGTTGTCAGTGTTTATTCTGCTCTGATTTCCATCTAAACCTATTGTGACATGATGCTGAGCTCTGCTACTGTCCACTTCTAGACCATGACTAACTTGACATTTTTTTGATTTCTGCAGGTTCTTACCCATTAATCCATACACCAAGAAGTTGAGGTTTCTTCCTTAGATTTTTTAATATCTTCCTTAGATACGTGTCTGTGTAAAGAACAATTTTGTCTTTTACCTTTTGCTAGCTTCCTGCAATTTCAGTGGTACTATAACTCTTTTAGTCTTAACTTAGAAATCTTGGCACTTTTACTTCATCTAGTGAATACTTTTTTGTATATACCATACACCAGTCATTATGGATAAAGTGAGAGTATAGTCCACTCACACACACAAAATCAAAGAACTGATATGTTGAGTATATTTAGAAAGAGCCACAGAGATCAGAACAAGGAGCAATTTTGCTTCCAGGAGATTCAGAATGCTTCAAAGCTATACGTCTTGAGTTCACCAACAGTATTACTGTCTTTCATTTTGCTTATAGTAGATCTCCTGGAAGCTACTCACTTCCCCTAAAACCACTCTAAGCATATATATTGTATTAGTATGGAGCTTTCCTTGAAGGAGTGCTTTATGGTGATAAAGAGGTCTTAACAAGTTTGAAGTCATAAGTTACTCAAGATATTGGGCACAATTTTTTTTCTTCTATGTTTGTCTCTTGGGGGATCCATCCAGATGTTCATTTATCCTTTTTTTTTTTCCTTGGTGGCTGGTTGGTACAGGGATCCAAACCCTTGACCTCGGTGTTATCAGCACCACGCTCTCCCAAGTGAGCTCTCCCAAGTGAGATAACCGGCCAGCCCCAGTTCATTTATCTTAACTATGAGGAATAGTACTGAGTTATTCTTTCAAGACAATTTGCTTGATTCTTGAGTTAAACGTTTATTTAAAATTAGATTTAAGTTTAAGTTTAACAAAGATGTTTTCTCCTCTAGGCAGCTGAATGAAAATTCTTATGTCCCACGTGAGGCTGGATCTCAGAAAGATGAAAGTCTCGCATTTCTTGTTGAAAATCAATTCCGTGAATTTAAACTCAGCAAAGTCTGGCGTGATGAACATTTTGTTAAGATTCAGGTCAAAGGGAGGTATGTTGAAAGATGGTAAACTTATTTCATAGAAGTAGCTAGCTACTTTCAGGTGTGCTAAATATAGCAAAGATTTTTGAAATAAAAATTAAGATTTAAGATTTAGAGCTAAATTTTCTCAAGCCAAATATGCAAGTCAAATGCTCAATGTACTGAAGCTATTTAATTTTTTGTTTGTTTAGTTTTTTTATTCAAGGATGGCTTAGCTTCATTTTAACTTAATCTTTTTTAATAGTGCTCAAAACTTGGTGACTGTAGTGGATATGAACAATGACACAGTATCCTCGGTGGAGAGTCCTGAGGGTTACGTGGCATATAGTAAGGCTACGACAGTTACTGTAAGTAAGGCAAAACTGTGCATGAGACTCTTCCCTGTTGAATAGCTCTAAAACTCATTATCTTTATTGTTCTTAGGAGTCATAGTGTGAATTTACTTGTAAAATGTAACTGATCATGAAATGTTTTTGTTCCCAACCTGCCAGTGCCACAGTCAATATAAAATGCAAAGTGCTCATCGTGGTACTTTGGGGGCCCTCACTAGTCTTACTACTCTCCTCACTCACTCTGCTCTGGCCACTCTCACTTACCTACTTGCTGTTCTTTATACGAGAACATGCTCCAACCTCGAGACCTTTATAAAACTTGCCTTTCCCTTTGCCTGGACCAGTCTTCTCCTAAATATCCTCATGGCTTGTTCCCTTACTCTGTGCAAATCTCTTCTCCAACATTACTTCATTGTTGAGGACTTCCTTGATTATTTTGTCGAAGATGTCCTCCCTCTAATCATTTTATTTATCCTGCTTTATTTTTCTTCATAGTATTTGTAGCACCTGACATTATCTATTGATTTGTTTCCACTGGAATATAAGGTACATGAAGATTTAGGGGTTAGTTTGATTTACTGCCATGTCCCAGAGTCTTGGAGAGTGCCTGACACATGGTAGTATTTGCTAAATGAATCCATATATCAGATTCCCCCTTGTGTGGAGACAGATCTAAATATCCATCTTGGTTGGGGTCTAGTCTTATGATTCTTCAATGCTTGATCTTTTTAAATTTAGGCAAATATAGCCAAACTATTACAGAAATAGAAAACAGCTAGATAGAGTAGACCATTTTCAGGTTAAAAGCCACATATTTGTTATGTCAGGGTTATATTTAGTGGGTGCCTTTCGAGCCAGATGATGTTTTGTGGTTATTCTCTGCCTTCCTGATTACTTGTGCTGTATCAGTTTCCCTGGCTACCTAAAAACCAGGAGTTTGGAGATGGGTAGATTGTTTTGTTAAAGAACAATGAGGGTTTTAGTTCACCTGCAAGCTTCCTATGTTCAGATATTTGGTAGTTAATGTCAGTATATAGATAGTTGTTCATCTGAACTCTGATAGAGTTTAGGTACATTATGATGATAGTTTGTATAAACATCTAAAAGTTAGTTTATGCAAGTCCCTTTATTGTAAAGGATAGTCTTTAACCATTTTTGGACAAGTTTATTATCAGACCTTTCAGTTAAAACCTATTCCTATGTATGTCCTCAGTTGTCTGGGGTTCAGGTGTGGGAATCTTATGTAATGGTGCTGCCATGACTAGTTTCATATACCTCTGTTTAACATATCATATCCTATTACCCTTTCTTTTTCCTAGAAATATCTGAAGCATGTAAAATACCCTTTAGATTAAAGATAGCATGGGATGATGAAAGACATGAATATAGGAAGCCAGAAATCTTGATTTCACTCCTGATAACTCTGACCAGTTTTGACTTTAAAACTCACATATATCTTTTTTAGGATTTGGCCACGTTTTTTTTCCTCTTGGTTTCCTCTCAGGTTCAATCTGTAAAACCCTTCTGTCTCAGATTATAGAGCTGTTCTGATACCATAGTGCTCATAAATCTAATGTCTTTGTTTCAGGGTAAACTGATCCATGCTAATTTTGGCACTAAAAAAGACTTCGAGGATTTAAACTCTCCTGTGAATGGATCTTTAGTGATTGTTAGAGCAGGCAAAATCACTTTTGCAGAAAAGGTGAGTAGGAGTTGGTAAATACATTGGTATCTTATTATTCTTCAGTTAAACGGTATTTCTTGTTTATTTTCTCACATTCTGAAAACCAGCAGTCTAAAATTCCCATACCTGATAATATAATTTATTAAAGTGCTGAACAAATCATATAAGTTAGAGTTGCCTAAAGTCACAGAATACTTCAAAACTGTGTATGTCCACTTGGAGTATTTTGCAGCCTTTGCCTTTCAGTGAAAAGGAAGTAATCAGAAATGCTTAAGTGAAAGTTTATTAAATTGTGTCTGTGTAACCCAGTTTTATGTATATATAAAGAATTCAGTTATAAGTATGTTTTATGAAAGGAAAATTAAAAGCCGAACCTATAGAAGGGATTAGACTGGAACATATCAAAGGATAGTGGTTTCTTGAATGGATTTTTATTATTTTTCTTTCTTCCAAACTCTCCTTAATTAATGAGTTAATTTTAAAGGAAAAATTTTTTCTGAGTGTACAAGCTATTTGAAACCTGGGAGTATCAGTCTAGTCCTCTGTGACCATTTGTCTTTAGCATAAAGTGTAATGTATTATTCTTATTTTATATGATCAGATCTTAATCTTCTGAGCTTTATATGTTTTTCTTTAGGTTGCAAATGCTGAAAGCTTAAATGCAATTGGTGTCTTGATATACATGGATTGGGCCAAGTTTCCCATTGTTAAGGCAGAGCTTCCATTCTTTGGACATGTAAGTTCTTATTTCTTGAGTAAGTGGGTTTTGGGGTTCTACAAATTGTTACTGGATTCCATCTACAAAAGTGGAAATAGAACTGTGTCTTATAGGGAACGTCTTTAATAAATGCCTGATAGACCTAATTACTCTTTTGTTTTACTAGGCTCATCTGGGAACAGGTGACCCTTATACACCTGGATTCCCTTCTTTCAATCACACTCAGTTTCCACCTTCTCAGTCATCAGGATTGCCTAATATACCTGTCCAAACAATTTCCAGAGCTGGAGCAGAAAAGCTGTTTGCGTAAGTTCCTATTTGAAAGTACTCTTGCAGGGTGAGGTTTTATGATTAGGGAAGAATGATAATATATTTAAGTTGATTTGATCAAATCTTAAAACAATTGCTTATAATTATCCACATTTGGGCATTTGGGGGATGGTTAGCTATTAATTTGGTATAGATAAAAATGAAAGTTTTCCTCCATAAAGTGATTTTTAATAATAGACATTGGATTTATAAACTCCCTGTCCAATTTACCCAGTGAATTCCATGTGCAATATTTCTGGCATAGCTTATGCTTGAGTACTTCCTGTGGTGAAGCACTTTGTTGCCTATGCCAACCCATTTAGTTATTGGAGAAAATGTTAGTTCATATTGAGCTGAAATTTTACTCCCTGTAACACCCATTAGTTCAGGATTGTTTTCTTTTTAACAGCAGAACAATTGCAATTTCCTTGTCTATAGACTAATAGCCTCACTTTTCATGACAGTTTCCACATGCTTTATGTTTATGATTAGTTCTTCTGCATATCCTACCTAGTGGGTTTAAAAGTAGAGCCAAGTCTGATTAGAGTACATATCATTAATTTTTATCTTGATGTGGACATATTTCCCACCTGGTATTGTTATAGTTTCAAACTCTTATGCAAACATTTATTTGCTGTGTGATGTAAAACAAGTTACTCTAAGCCCTCTGATTCTGTTTCTTCAACTTTTTGGATAGCTAAAATATATAATGTTTAATAGAGTGGTCTCAAACGGAGAGCACCTACATGTAAGGGCTTTGTGAAATTCTATATGACTATCAGTAATGCTAAGTGACATTTGAAATAGGTGATTCTTGTTGACTTATACCAAACTTAGAATCAGGTAAGTCTACCCACCATCTATAAATCTTTCTTAACCTGTGAAGCCAGCCCCCTATCTTACCCTCTTGTAGTAGGGGGTAATGATGTTTCAACCTATATGTAAGCCTCTTGGGAGCAGTCATTGTTTGCATAATACATGAAGAATTAGATAGAGGAAGATATGTAACTACAAGCAGCACAGCAATATTCTTTTATAACTAAGGTAAGAATGTACATTACTCCTGTTAGTGGAGAGGCTTGAAAAACATGAAAATATATTAATGGACTTTTATAGAAGACCTTTATTCTGACTCCATCTTGGTACATATTTAAAATGTAAACTATAGTATGTCTCTGGCAGAAAGGCATACATCAGATGAGGACAGGTAGAGAAATTTTTTAAAAACATTGTTTAAACTAAGAAGTTACTTATGGTTTTCAAATGACTGCCTATAGAACAGAGTAAGACACAAATGGTTGGCCACTAGGGAGTACATTTTATATTCTCTTTATACGTCCTCTTAACCTAGAACTTTGCTGAACAGAAAATATGACTGATTTTGTAAACCTGGGGAAAATAACAATAACTTAGAACTCTGATGCCTGTTTTTTACTTCTAGAAATATGGAAGATGACTGTCCTTCTAGGTGGAATACAGACTCTTCATGTAAGCTATCCTTACAAAATAAGAAAGTGAAGCTCACTGTGAACAATGTGCTCAAAGAGACAAGAATTCTTAACGTCTTTGGAGTTATTAAAGGCTTTGAAGAACCAGGTAAAGACCTATGTATTGTTTTTATTTTTTTATTTTTATTTATTTTTTAAATTTTCCTTGCTATTCTTAAGGATGTGGCCAGAGAAGGAGGGAGTGCAGGAAAGTCTCCTTGGCTTGGCTTTGTGAAGTGCTAAATCTTAGTCTGTCCTAAAGTGAGCTGTTTTGATGTCAGCTTCATTGGGAGGTAATGAGGCCCTAGAAAATTGACCTTTTATAAACTGACCATTATGACTAGAAAATCTATTTTAAGTTATTGACTAGACCAGCAGTAAGCAAATTTCTTCTTAATGGGTCAGATAAACATTTTGTGGGCTATACCATCTTTGTTGCAACTATTCTGCTCTTCCATTGTAGCACAAAAACAGGTATAGACAATACATAATGAATGGGCATATAGGCTGTAGTTTGCCAGTTCCTGGAATAGACTATTTAAATGCAGTCAAATAGTCTTATCGTTTAGTAAGGAAAGCCCTTGGACTTAAGTTGTTTATTAAACAATTAGCATAAATAAGTAGCCAGTGAGTAAATTTAATTGGTAATGTAGAAGCAGCATAGCAATACTAAGAAGGAAAAAAAGATGAGTATTGTGATGTGAATTTTTAATCCCTGGAGTCCTAAGTCACATCTGAAATAAGCCTCTTTTATCCTTAATACATGTACTATACTTTCACCCTTCTACTGACATGCTTATTCTAGACTTCAGTATTTGAAAACAGTTAAAAACCTGATTGCATAAGTTACCTTTTTTTTTTTTTTTTCTTCAAAGATCGCTATATTGTAGTAGGGGCCCAGAGAGATGCCTGGGGTCCTGGAGCTGCAAAATCCAGTGTAGGAACAGCTCTTCTATTGAAACTTGCCAGGATATTCTCTGATATGGTTTTAAAAGGTAGAGTACAAATTTTGAGACCTTTGAACTTTTATGTGTTACTTACAGTTGTAGATGTTAGCATATGGTTTGCTTACTTTTGCCTATATTCTTATGGTTTTCTCATGCTGGACCCTTAGTTCTTAAACAAAAGGCAGTCTTTTGACTTTGAAACAGCTTTTTGTGAAAGTGTCTTCATTGCACTGGGAATCATCAATTTCTTTGAGACACTGGAAGGTGTTATATTGAGCCCTAATTCTTAGTTTGACGTATTCAGAATGACATGGTAAATCTAACATAGTCCCTAAGGAATCTGTTGGAAAGCAGTGGCATACCTCTATACCAAGGTGCTAAGACCTACAACTATTAACTATTAATTTGTTCTGCTTAATTTCAAGCCTTTCTTTCATGGTATTAGTCACTCCTCCACACCAGCTTACACACATACAAACCCACATCATGTTCTTGAATCTTTGGGTCATAGGGTAAATTGCAGTGCTTAACTTTTTTTTTTTTTTCCTTTTTGTCTTTTTTACTGACTGGTAACGGGATCGCAACCCTCGGTGTTGCGCCCGCACCACGCTCAGCCAGTGAGCCGGAACCGGTCTCCACATGGGATCCGAACCCTTGGCGGGAGCGCCACCGCACTCCTAAGCGGCGCACTCTCCAGTGCGCCACCAGGCCGGCCCAGTGCTTAACTTTTATACAAAGTATGTTAATGCATAAAATACATACCCATGGAAGTGGCGGTATGGGGGGCAGTGGCACATGTAGCCCCAAAAGGAGCCTTCACAAATGTAATTTCTCTGGAAACTCTATAACTTTGTGAATTTTCATTCTATCTCATAATAATTGTTTTTAAAATAATCCTCTAAGCAGATTGTTCTTAAAGAAGAAACACTTCATACTTACACTGTGATTTCATATATTTCTTGGTCCAGAAGTTAAGGGATTCAAAGAACGGAATTATAAAAGACTACCAATAAGCTAGTTCCTGCTATACACTTGAATTCTTATTTACAGACAATTTCCTATCCTGTTCATTGCAGATTACTTTTAATATTCCTTTTTTTTTGAAGGCTGGTCAGTATTGGGGTACAAACTCTTAGAACTTGGTGTTGTAACACTGCTCTCTAACAAACTGAGCTAACTGGCCAGCCCCAATTCCTGATTATTGCTCTTTCACTTGGCATCTCAAAAGGAAAAGATATATTTTTGAATCTACTACCTTGAATTTGAAGCTTCTCTGATTCATCTTAAGTTAGTTGTCTGCTTATGAACTTTCCCAGGATAAAGCTAACTTTTTGTTCTCTTTCAGATGGATTTAAACCCAGCAGAAGCATTATCTTTGCCAGCTGGAGTGCTGGAGACTTTGGAGCTGTTGGTGCCACTGAATGGCTAGAGGTATTATTTATATATCATCCTTGCCTAGAATGGGCATTAAACTTGTATTGGCTTAAGCTGCCCTCCAGAAACAATGCTCTTTTAGGTTTGATTATACTATTTTTGCCTTTATATATTTAGTCTCAATAGAATCCAAATTTCAAAATGAATCCCTCATAATAGCTCCTCTGTGTAATGAATAAATAAATAGATTAATACATATTAGGACATTACTATTTTCCCTTCTCTTCTAGGGATACCTTTCCTCCTTGCATTTAAAGGCTTTCACTTACATTAATTTGGATAAAGCAGTTCTTGGTAAGTATCCTTTTTATTAGCTGTTTATAAATTCAGGTAAACAACTTGAAATAGTGGAGGAAAGCTCTCTAAAACAGCACTTTTTTTTTACAATTTACATTGGCCGTAACAAGATCAAAAGATTGATTTAGCTTTCTCTTAAACAGTCCATCAAGTTACAGAAAGGGTGCAGATTGCCTTGTCTAGAGCAGTGGTTCTCAATGTGGTCCTCAGATGAATAGTATTAGGACCACCTGAGAACTGTTAGGAATGCAAATTTTTAGGCTCCAGTCTAGAACTTTTGAGTCAGAAACTACAGCATAGGTTCAACAAACTGTGTTTTAACAAGCACTCCAGGTGATTCTTATGGTACTAACGTTTTAGAACTGCTAGTCTGGACTATATGTTAGACCATAAGGAACTAAACCATACCATATAGAATGGTACTTTTAGAAACTAATTCACATCCTGCTAGATTGTGCCATCACTGATAGAAGTACTGGATAATCAAACTTCTAAAAGAGTGAATGTTACTGAAAGTGCATATGTCGCCAATGGATGAACCAAGAATAGTAAAATGTCTACACTGGGAAGAAAAGGGAAGGAGTTACAACAATTAAACTAAATCTTTATTAGATTAGTCATTATTTACCTGTTTTACCTCTGCAGCAGAAGGTATTGAGTATAGCAAGCTTACTATAGCTAGCAGATGACTGCCCTAACCTGGGTGAACTAAAAAGGTTAAAAAAAAAAAAATCACAATTTGATAATGTGGGAGGTGCAGGGGCAGCGGATATATAGGTAATCTCTGTACTTTCCTCTTAATTTTTCTGTGAACCTAAAACTTCAGTAAAAAAGTATTAAAAAAAAAAATCACTAACATTAAAGTATGCACACTCAAGGAGTAAGAGCCTCAGTTGAGTCAAGTTAGAGTTAGCATAGTTGCTAAAGGACTTGACTCCTAAATTACTTTTTGTCTACTTTATTAATAGGATAGTTGTTGTATAGGGCCACTGATCTGTGTCACTGTCTTCATGTTTGTCATTTAGTTTTAGTTGTAGAAGCAGCAGTGTGAAATTCTCTTGATTGGAGAAAGGGCAATGTTAAAATAATTTCTTTGCAGGTACCAGCAACTTCAAGGTTTCTGCCAGCCCACTGTTGTATACGCTAATTGAGAAAACGATGCAAGATGTGAGTGTATATCTAATTACAAAAATGTACCACTTCATTTTTTGTCATTTACATAAAATGAAAAACATTGGTATTTAAGCCATTATCAGTAACCAGTAAGAGGAATTTAGAATAAGTTCTATAGCAGCAATAGTTATGATTTTATCTTACTGGTCCCTACCCTACTGAACTATGTGAAGTAAAGGAGGTGGTATATAAAGGGCTCTGATCTCAAAGAATATGTAGTCTATTTAAGAATATATAACAAAATGCCATGAGGCCTAAGCTGTCCTGTAGGAGCCCACAGGGAATTGTCTATAAAGTCAGAATGTTAAGGAAGGTTTAAGTGGACTTGAACTATCCTTAAGACTTAAATACGAAGGCCAGATGAAACATTCATTGAATACAGACAGACATGTGAATGACCATAGTTTTGAATGAGGGAGGAACACATGAAAGAGAATGTTTGCCTAATGGGGTTAGAGGCTACATGTTGGAGTAATTAAAGTAGGAGGGAAACGAAGGTCAGATGGTAGACCTTGGCCTTGATCCCATGGGAAACAAGAGATTACTATAGGGTCTCAAACAAGGCAGTAATATATTTGCTAATTAGGCTGGCAGTATAAAATGTGCTAGAAGGAAGAAATCAGAAACAAAATAGGCATATCATTAAGTTTACAGAGGGCTTTTGAAATTGTGGTTAAGCCATCTTTAAAATGTCAATTAAGAAGGAAGACATTTTTTTCCTCACCAAAATTAAAGCAACTGACAGCATGAACCTAGTAGGAATAACTTTGAGATTGTTTTTTTTCTCTTTTTTCCTTCTCCTCCCTCCTCCTCCTCCTCCCCTTTGAGATTGTTTTAACTGTCTTAAAGAAAATTTTATTCAAGAAGATACAGTAAAAATTTAATACTTTTATAAGTGTTTATAAAGAGAAACATGTTAGTAACTAGCCTGAATAACTAAGTTCAGAAAAGTTGGTTGTTTTTTTTTTGTTTGTTTTTTAAAAAGATGACCGGTAAGGGGATCTCAACCCTTGGCTTGGTGTTGTCAGCACCACGCTCAGCCAGTGAGCAAACCGGCCATCCCTATATAGGATCCGAACCCGTGGCCTTGGTGTTATCAGCACCGCACTCTACCGAGTGAGCCACGGGCCGGCCTCAGAAAAGTTGGTTTTAATGATAAATTAACTTCTTAATTTACAGGTGAAACATCCAGTTACTGGGCGGTCTCTATATCAGGACAGCAACTGGGTCAACAAAGTGTAAGTTGAGAAAAGTGAATGAACAAGCTAATAGAAAAGCAGTATTGCCCAGTAGCACCTACTATTTAGGTAGAGATCTAAACCTAATCTTGCAATGAGCTTACCTATCCCCAGAGAGATTCAGTTTAAGAATTTATTTGGGGTAGGGAGAAGGTTGCATGGAAGCACAGTCTGTTCTTTAGAAACCTTTCTAAACACACATTCTCGCTTTCCTTGCAGTGAGAAACTTTCTTTTGATAATGCTGCTTTCCCTTTCCTTGCATATTCTGGAATCCCAGCAGTTTCTTTCTGTTTTCGTGAGGTAAGTCTGAAGAACTCTAAAGCATTACATCTTAGATCTTCTTGTATCAACTTTGAGACCAAGTTTCCTAGAGTGCTTAAAATCTTTGAAGTTATACACATGTAATTATTACATACTTTCTTATTATCAGTCTTAATATAGACTTATCTCAATTAGCTTAGTTAACATTTCAGTTTATTGCTAAAATTTCTTCAATGAAGTCTGCTGAGTTTTAATAACAAGGCTTAATTTCTTGAATGATTGAGTATCTAATGGCTACCTATTGGACAGTGCACGCATAGAATATTTCCATCAAACAAAGTTCTACTAGATGACGCTGTTCTAGATACCTGTTGAAATACAGTTCTAGATGTTTACCCAGAGATGTTAGTCTCTTAAGTAGGGATTATGGGTAAAAGCACAAAAACCAAACAGATGTAAGGTTGTCATGAGACAGAACTTTGAACTGAACAAGTTGAGGAAAACAAGATTAGCTTGGTACAAGAACCAATTCAAAGGCACTGAAGGTCAGGCAGAGTAAACAAAATGATAAGGACTTCTGTGCTGAAGTGCTAGAGTTGGAAAACTGGCCCTGTAGTGAGGTCTTCTGACAGTGAAGAGATCCTAGAGTTTGTGTAGGGGGTTGGGGTAGAAGCTGTTGACTTTGGCATCAAATTATTGATCTAGCAGAGGCCAGGTCCGTACTGGACTTCTTATCACTGGGTGTTTTATTTTTTGTTTTGTTTTTGGTTTTTTTAAATTTATTTTATTGAATCAAAATCGATTGTACATATTTTGGGGGGTTGAAATTGAGATATTGATTAAATCAATATTATTAGCATATATATTGTTACAAATCCTAATTATTTTTTATGCCCCTTGTCCAACCTCTCCCCTTCCCCCATTCCCTCCCCCTCCCCTCTCTAATTGCCCTAGGTTTCTTCTCTCTTTCTGAAATAATGGTTATTCTGTTAACTTGTTGCCTAGATGATCTGTCCAATGCTGAGAGATGTGATCAGGTCCCCCAATATTATCATAGAGCAGATGCTTCTTCTGTCACTCTGAAATGGGTTTTGTGGAAAGAGACTTCCTCTTCTTTTCTTTGTCTCTGCTGGTGACTCTTGTGTGAATGCACTCCAGTGGTTGGTGGACCATCTGCGTGGTGGCTATGGCGCATAGCTGCTTTTGCAGCAGCCACGGTTATTGTGGCTGTGGTGGGCCACCCATGTGGAGGTGCTGTTTTTGGCATACTCCTTGGCACTGGCGGCATGCCTGGCTGTGGGGTGTGTTTGGTCCCCTTCTCCATGCCTCTGGTCCCTGGGCAGGCCCCAAGGTGCTGGCGCCATGTGCCTGGTTGTGGGAGAGGGGTCCAGTCCCCTTCTCCATGTCCCAGGTCCCTGGGCGGGCCCCGAGGTACTGGTGCAGTGTGCCTGGTTGTGGGAGAATGGTCCGGTCCCCGACTCCATACTCTGGGTCCCTGGGTGGGCCCCAAGGTGCCGACTGGGTGTTTTAGCTAGGACTAGGAGGGGAAAAGTCTGAAGTGAGGGAGTGATGAAAGATCTACATTTAGAGATTAACAAAGTTGGAATTCTCTTGACCTTCCACTAGAGCAGCAGTATGAGTGGTATTGAAATAGCTGGTCACAATGTCTATTTAGTACATTAGGAAGAACTGGGTGTCAGGTCCTATGGTTGAAGGAATTTATGGATGAGTTTTGCTGACGTTCAAAAGTCATGTTTTTCAAAAACTTCAGATGTAGTCTGAGATGTCAAAACCTTGAGTGTTGTTTAAGAGGTAGGTACAGTAATAGAGAAGTATATAGTCTGAAAGTAATGAATTAAGGTCAAACTAAAGGATTATCAATGCGATTCTCACAAAGGGCAATGGTAGGGAATAAAAGAGTAAGTAATAGTTACCAAAGTTGTCTAATGAAGGTAGACCATCAAACATTCTTGTTAGGAAGGTAACGTGGTTTGGATCCCCTTACCAGATAGCCAAAAAAAAAAAAAAAAAAAAAAAAGTGCTGCACGATTGGGAAGAAGGTATATTTTAATCTAAGAGTAACATTTTATATTGAAAGTACATTTTATGCATGCTCTTCTTTCACCTTTAATATGGGCCAAACTTCCTAAAAACAAGGGATATAGTATCAAGGAATTTGGCTAGAAATCTATTCACAGTATATGATATGATAGTATAAGGATTCTGTAAAACTTGGAAAAAGTAGTCATTCTAGGAGTAGATAGCAAGAATGATGTCTTAAAGCAGCAGATAGGAGAAAAAATTGGGTGGGAATATATTAGAAGTAAGGGAAGAATTGCAGCTATTATTACCTTGATGGTGAAGCCAGGATGTGAAGCTCTTGCTCTCCTAACTCACATGAATATAAAAGCCTAGTTTTCTTTTCCAGGACACAGATTATCCTTATTTGGATACTACCATGGATACCTATGAGGTACTGACTCAGCAAATTCCTCAATTGAATAAAATGGCACGTGCAGCAGCAGAAGTAGCTGGTCAGTTCATGATTAAACTTACCCATGATGTTGAATTGAATCTGGACTATGAGATGTATAACAACAAAATACTTTCATTTGTGAGGGATTTGAACCAATTCAGAGCAGACATAAAGGTGAGCACTAACTGAAATAAGGTTCTTATTGCTGACATATTAAGCAGTTTGAAGTATGATGTCCAAAAGCTAAAGCTGTGTTAAGTTTTCTATCACTCATGCATTCCCGGCAGTCCATAGGTAGGACCCAGAAAATACAAAGATCACAACTATGAGTTTGGACTATATGCCTTTCAGACACAACGTAGATGGAAGGAGAACATAGCCAGTAGTTACTATCGTATTTAGTGTTGATCCTGTGTGCCTAGTGTTCAGACATTAAATTAATATTAATAAGTGTTTTATGGTACTGGGAGTCTATTTAACAGATCCCTTAATTGAAGTAAATCACCAAATTTAATTATTAAGGCTTTCTTGAAACTTGAAACTAATGGAAAATGTTCAGAAAATTGGACTTACCAGATGGAAATAGCTAGATTCTGAAGTTCATTGAACCAAAATGTTTGAGGTTTTCCCCCATAGGGAACTAAAACTGGAAAGAATATAGTGTATAGGGTTATATACTTTTACTAAGTAAATTGTTTTAAATTTCTTGATGAGAATGGTTTTCTTGTGAGGGTAAAAATGGATAATAGTACTATCTGCTGGGCTCAAGTATGGGCGTATTATCTTAGTTTATAGAGTTTGGAAACACTTGAACAAGGTGCTTACGTCCAGCTTTCTGAGTCTTTGGCCTATCTGTGAGTCACTTCCTTCTATCAGAATCTTCTCAGTTGCCACACCTAAATTAGAATGGTATATAGAATAACACCTTAGAAATATAACTTCTTTTTTTTTTTTTTTAAAGATGACCGGTAAGGGGATCTTAACCCTTAGCTTGTCAGCACCATGCTCAGTCTGAACTAACCAGCCTTCCCTATATAGGGGATCTTAACCCTTAGCTTGTCAGCACCATGCTCAGTCTGAACTAACCAGCCTTCCCTATATAGGATTCGAACCCGTGGCCTTGGTGTTATCAGCACCGCACTCTCCTGAGTGAGCCACAGGCCAGCCGAGAAATATAACTTCTAATAGTGAATTTAATATCTTTCTGTTTCAGGAGATGGGCCTGAATCTACAGTGGCTATATTCTGCTCGTGGAGACTTTTTTCGAGCTACTTCCAGGCTAACAACAGATTTCAAGAATGCTGAGAAAACAAACAGATTTGTCATGAGGGAAATTAATGATCGTATCATGAAAGTAAGTAAGCGCTTAGAAAAGGGGCAATTATTTAAAGTATGTTAAATTTTTAGTTTATAAGTTTGCATTTCTAAAAAGTGGAGTAACTTGAGGAGCCTGGAATCCTTTGCTGCTATAGAATTGAGTACAGATTTTCTCTTTTACAAGATCTAAAACCAACATATCTAAACCAAAAATACAAGAGACATTTACCCTATTATTAATCCTTTTAGACTTCAAAAAGATTTTTTTAGAAGAAATCAGTAATGATTTTTAGCTATCATTTTCTGTTTCTGTTATCTCATTCAGGGCTTAATTAATCAAGCCTTAACTGCTTTATCCTAGTCTGCTTGGAAAAAACAAAGGACCTGTCGTGTACCCTCATATACACTCTAACCAAAAAAAAAATCTCAGTACAATTAAAGTTGACTATTACAAAGGAATTGACAGTTTGATTTAGAATTTTAACCTTAAAAGATCAGGAGCCTGGTTCTCAACATGCTTAAATTCAGGGAAATTTTAACATTTGTAGTGAGAGACTGACAGTTTTACTATGTTAGCTTCTTTCCTCACAACAAAAGTCATAGCACTGGGTAAGCTGTCTTGTATGTTTTGTTTTCATAGGTGGAATATCACTTCCTCTCACCCTATGTATCTCCAAGAGATTTTCCTTTCCGGCATATCTTCTGGGGCTCTGGCTCTCACACTTTGTCAGCTTTACTAGAGAACTTGAAGCTGCGTCAGAAAAATAACGGTGCTTTTAATGCAACACTATTGAGAAACCAATTGGCTCTAGCTACTTGGACTATTCAGGGGGCTGCAAATGCCCTCTCTGGTGACATTTGGGACATTGACAATGAGTTTTAAATGTGATACCCATAACTTACATAAGAATAGCAGGGTAGTCTGGTTTCTAGACTTGTGCTGGTTGTGCTAAATTTTCAGTAGGGCTACAAAACCTAATGTTAAAATTCCTCCCAGTCATTTTGGTACTACTAGATGTTTTTAGGCAGCAGCTTTTAATATATGGTAGGTACCTAAACTTAAAGTGAATAATCACTTAAAAAAATGTTCATAATAGAATATTTTCTTTGATTATCTCTAGAATATTAAGTGCTTTGTAATGGTAACTGCCTCTTCCCTGTTATAGTTATGAAAGTGTCAGAACCAGATACATGAACCATTGCTCTCAATCCTAAGGACATGAACTGGTATCTTTTGAGGTGGGAGGAAGAAGGTGGTTCTACTGAGGGTTAAAAGTGGTAGTTTACTGTGATCTTCCTCCATCTTCATTTGATGCTAAATAGGAGATACCAGGTTGTAAGATGTTATTCTCTAAATGAGATATATGTCTTTCCATACGGATTTATCTGGTTTCTGCATCCCTGAATGAAACAGTTAACTTTCAGAAGAGATGGGACTTGTTTTCTTGCCAATGAAGTCTGAAATAGAGGTCCTTCAGCTGGCTATAATGAGGTTCGACTGTTTATTGCAGGAGTCAGGCCTTAATGTGTTAACCTCAATGTTATGAAAAGAGGAGACCAGAAGCCAAAGACTTAGTATATTTTCTTTTCCTCTGTCCTCTGCCCCATAGTCCTTTGTTTAGTTCTTTGTTGTTTTTATTTTTTCCAAAGTATTTTGAAAGAGCCAGTTTCAGGTGTTTAAATTTCAGACTCAGTTTGTCAGACTTAAAGAACACACTGCCAAATTTTGGCTGAAGTGTTAACTAATCTTTTGGGAAAGCTTTCTGTCATTTTGGCACTGAGATATTTATTGTTTATTTATCAGTGACAGAGTTCACTATAAATGGTGTTTTTTTTTTATAGAAGATAATTATCGGAAGCAGTGCCTTCCATAATTATGACAGTTATACTGTCGTTTTTTTAAAATAAAAGCAGCATCTGCTAATAAAACCCAACAGATACTGGAAGTTTTGCATTTGTGGTCAACATTTGAGGGTTTTAGAAAATAGCCACAAGCCAAATAAAATTATAAAGCCAAGTATTAGAGAAAAATTAAATTATTAGTTGCTCATTAGACTTCTATTTAGCTGACCAGATAAAAATGATAGTTCTCCCAAATGTAATGAATTGTGACTAAGTTATAAATAAATGTCACTTAAAGGCTGTGGTACGGCCGGCCCGGTGGCGCACTGGATAAGTGCGCCGCTTGGGAAGCGCGGCGGCGCTCCCGCCTGAGGGTTTGGATCCCACATACAGACCGGTTCCCACTCACTGGCTGAGCGAGGCGCGGGAGCGACACCGAGGGTTGCAATCCCGTTGCCAGTCCCCGGTCCGGTGTGGCGGCAACACTGAGGGTTGCGATCCGTTGCCGGACAACGGAAAAAGACAAAAGACAAAAAAAAAAAAAAAAAGGCTGTGGTAGTACTCATATATGCAAGATTTTACAGCTTAGTTTATCCAAGGTGTAACTTTAATTCCAATTTTGCAAAATTTCCAGTACCTTTGTCACAAACCTAACACATTATCGGGAGCAGTGTCTTCCATAATGTATAAAGAACAAGGTAGTTTTTGCCTACCACAGTGTCTATATCGGAGACAGTGATCTCCATATGTTACACTAAGGGTGTACGTAATTATCGGGAACAGTGTTTCCCATAATTTTCTTCATGCAATGACATCTTCAAAGCTTGAAGATAGTTAGTATCTAACATGTATTCCCAACTCCCTATAATTATCTATCTTTTAGTTGCAGAAACATTTTGTGGTCATTAAGCATTTGGTGGGTAAATTCAACCACTGTAAAATAAAATTACTTTCTTCAAGATTCTTTAAAAAAAAAAAAAAAAAAAACTTCATGTGAATGTTTTGTTATCTTTGTATCTCCGGGTCTTCGTTCGTGGGAAAGTAGCATACATTTATAATGTTTGCTGTTGACAAATGAATTTAACTTTATCCCCTTATTTGCCTGTTATCTCCTATAAACTTAGTTCAGACAAGTTTGAATCCAGAATTGACCTTTTGGCTTAAAGCAGGGGGAAAGTGTATAGGAGGTTTGGGGGGAGGGGGGAGTAAAGTGGGTGAGAAGGCAAAGCTTGCAAAAGGATCTTTGATCATGTCTACCTACCCATTAATATATTTTAGTGGTTATAAGTTAAATGTAGATATGAACAAATAAGTTTGAGGCTACATGAGTAAAGATTTTAATTTCTAGTCAGCCATTGTTATAAATCTGATAAATCACCTGTCATAGGACAGCTCAGAATTGCCACCTAAGAAAAAATCTATAGGGTTTCTTAAGATTCTTAAACTTAATGTCAACTTACCTAAGACAGTAGACCTAGATTATTATAGGCTCACTGAACTGTTTTGTTACTCAGTCTCTTTAATCTTCATAGTGTTTTTATCTTGGACTGATATTTAGCGTAGCTAAGTGAAAAGGTCATAGCTGGGATTCCTGGGTTGAGTATCATGCACACATACTTTAGTGAAAGTTCAGTGACTTCAAAGCATACTGTGAATAAAGGGCATACATTTTATAGCAGTAAATCTCTTCAAAAAACCCTTTTCTATGGTTAGGATTATTTCCAATCAAACAAGTCAGTCCATGGTAAGAGGCTTAATATTCCTGAATGAAATGTATATCTGACTGGTGACAACCTGCTAGTCTTCAGATTTTTTTCTGGTTAAATATCATGTGCATTTTGGAGGTAAAGAATAAAATGAGTGAGCTCTGTCATGATTCACTATTCTAGAGTTTGCATGACCTTTACTGTGTTTGCTCTTTGATGTTCTTGAAATTTTAGACTTACCACCCTACTACTCAGCTATATCTTTGTGAACAAGTGATATGCCCCTAAAATTGTATACAAACTGGTACGTGCAACAATATGGAGATTCTTCATCTGACTTAATAAAATGCTTGAACACTGAATTGTCATATATATATTTTTTACACAGACTTTTTTCTGTTAGCAGTTTTAGGTTCCCAGCAAAATTGAGCAGAAAGTACAGAGTTCCCATATATCTCCTGTCTCTGCCACTCACACACCCTCCACCTTTATGAACATCCAGTACCAGAGTGGTACATTTGTTTCAATTGATGAAGTAAATTTTATGTGTCTTGACAAATTGTATAATGACATGTATCTACCATTATAGATAATACAGAATAGTTTTGCTGCCCTAATCTGTGCTTTGTCTGTTCATCCCTCCCTTCCCACTCCTGGCAACCACTGATCTTTTTACTGTCTCCATAGTTTTACCTTTTCCAGAGTGTCATATAATTGGAATCATATTTATAGCCTTTTTGGCTTCTTTCACTAAGCAATATGCATTTAAATTTCCTTCATGTCTTTTTGTGGCTTAATAGCCCATTTTCTTTTAGTGCTGAATAACAGGACATTGTCTGGATGTACCACAGTATGTTTATCCATTTACCTACTGAACCACATCTTGATTGCTTTCAAGTTTTGGCAATTATGAATAAAGCTGCTATAAATATCTGTGTGTAGGTTTTGTGTAGACATAAGTTTGCAACTCATTTGGGTAAATACCAAGGAGTACAATTGCTGGATCGAATGGCAAGAATATGTTTAGTTTTGTAAGAAACTGCCAAACTGTCTTCCAAAGTAGCTATACCATTTTGCCTGCCCACCAGCAATGAATGAGAGTTCTTGTTGCTCTACATCCTTGCTAGCAGTTTGTATTGTCAGTGTTTTGGATTTTGGCCATTCTAATAGGTGTGTAGTGGTATCTTGTTTTAATTTGCAACTCTCATGACATGATGTTGAGCATCTTTTCATGTGCTCATTTGCCATCTGTATACCTTTGGTGAGGTGGCCAGATCTTTCACCCATTTTTAAATCAGGTTGTTGATTTTCTTTCTTTCTTTTTTTTTTGTGGCTGTGTGGTATGGGGATCCAAACCCTTGACCTCAGTGTTACAAGGCCATGCTCTAGCCAACTGACCTATAAATGGCCAGCCCTGTTATTGTTGAGTTTTAAGAGTTCTTTGTATATCTTGGATAATAATCATTTATCAGGTATGTCTTGCAAATATTTTCCCCATTTATGACTTGTCTTCTGATTCCCTTAACACAATGTCTTTCACAGAGCAGAAGTTTTTAATTCTAATGAAATCTAACTTATCAATTATTATTTATTTCATGGATCACGTCTTTGGTGTGGTACCTAAAAAGTCATTACCAATCCCAAGGTCATTTAGATTTTCTCCTATCTCAGGAGTTTTATAGTTTTGCACTTTACATTCAGATGTATGATCCATTTTGAATTAATGTTTGTGAAGGATGTAAGGACTGTATCTAGATTAAATTTTTTGGCATGTGGACATCCAGTTGGTCATTGGTTTTTGCTAAGAATACTCTAGCAGGACTGTCCAAAAAATATATATTGTGTACCACTTATGTTTTTTTAATTGACAAGTAAAAATTATATATATTTATAGTGTACAGCATGATGTTTTGATATGTGTATACATTGTAGAATGGCTAAATCAAGCTATTTAATATATGCATTCTCTCACATTTTTTGTGGAGAGAACACTTAAAATCTACTCTGAGCAATTTTTAAGTATACAATATATTGTTATTAACTAGTAACCATGATGAACCACATATCTAATTTTAAAGGTTCTTGTAGCCACGTTAAAAAGGTGAAATTTAAGGGCCGAGCCCGTGGCGCACTTGGGAGAGTGCAGCGCTGGGCTCACTGGCTGAGCACAGTGCGGCCGGTCTCAAAAAAGGACAAAAAAAAAAAAAGGTGAAATTTAATATATTTTAATTCAGTATATCCAAAATACTATCATTTCAATATATAATCACTTAAAATTATTACCAAGATATTTTGTATTCCTCTTATCATACTAAATCTTCAAAATCCATTGTACCTTGAGCACTGCACATCTCAATTTGGCTAGCCACATTTCAAGTGCTCAATAGCTACATATGGTTAGTGGACACTGTAGCTCTATAGCAAAATGCATAATTGATAAGGGTTTTCTTTCTTTTACCGGCTTTTTACTGCCAGTTACCAAAAAGGCCATTACACAATTTAATCCTATCACTACATGTGCCAGCCAGGATTCTTCTTCAGTATAGCTGCTGGAATTCCAGCCATCTGTGTCCCAGCTAATTGCCTCACCTATGTTCCAGCTTTCCTGTCAGTTTTTTTTTTTTTTTTTTTTTAATTTTGGCAGCTGGCTGGTAAGGGGATCTGAACCCTCTGCCTTGGTGTTACTAGCACCACACTAACCGAGTGAGCTAACCGGCCAGCCCTCCCTTCAGAATTAGTAGCCACATTCATACCTTTGAGGAGAAGAAAGACAATCATTAAACTGCTGTATTCTACAGGGAAAAGTGCATGTTGAAAAAAGGTGATGGGCTAGGCAGCCCTAAACATCTGAAGATAGCTGGTTATCTGGAAGATACCTTTGCTTGGAATTTAACATCAGATACTAATGTCTTCCTTGAGGCTGTCAATGGGTTTATCTTTTCTTGAGTTAAAGCCTTTGCAGTGTGCTACATCTGTCCTTTAAGCTGCTTAATGCTTAGCCCATCCCAAATGGTATAGTAGTTGTTAATGCCATTTTTGAAAATACAAAGTGATGGTCAAAGTACAGAAGGGTCTGCATTGAAAAATAAGCATTTTCCTCTTGGTCCCCACAGTTTTCCTCCCTCTAAATATCCACAATTATCAATCTGTTATGTACACTTTCAAAGTAGTCTATGCATAAGTGAGAATATGCATGAGACCTTTAAAAAAGCACACATGGGGGTCTGGTTCCACTACCATAATGTAAGCCCCTGACAACCCATCCCTCTTGCAGAGTTGACAGCTATAAACTCTGGATAAAATAGGGAAAAAAGAAAGGATTTAAAACCCGCCCGAGGTCTTTAAGAAATAAACAAAGGCAGGCAGACTGTGAAGAGTAGTAAAACTTGGCAAGAACAAAAAGATGGGATGAACAAAAACTTAATAAAATGGTATGCCAAAGTCCAGCCATATCAATAATTACATTATTCACATGTTAACATTCTAATTAAAAATCAGTGGATTAAAAAATCAAGGCCCATTTATATTCTGCCTACAAGAAACATTTTAAAGACACCGATAGTTGAAAATCAAAAGATAGAAAAAGGGCCGAGCCCGTGGCACACTTGGGAGAGTGTGGCGCTGGGAGCGCAGCAGCACTCCGGCCGTGGGTTCGGATCCTATATAGGGATGGCCACCGGTGCGCTCACTGGCTGAGCGCGGTGTGGCCGGTCTCAAAAAAAAAAAAAAGAAAAAGATAAAACATGCAAACTAGCAATAGTAAGACTGGAGTGGTTATATAAATATCAGATAAAATAGACCTTAAGACAAAAAGAATATTACCAGAAATAAAAATAGGGACATTTCATAATGACAAAAGGGGCAATTTATCAGGAAGATAAATTATAGATCTGAATGTGCCTTAAAATACATGAATAAAAAATTGACAATTAAAGGGACAAATAGTCAATTCTGCCATTATAATAGATTTTAACACCTATCTCTTAGAGGCACAGTAAGACAAAAGGTTTGAACCACTTTTTCAGCCACTTCAGTCTAATGGACATTTTTAGAATACCATACCCAACAACTGCAATATACAGTTTTTAGGTATACATGGTATAGTCATCAGGATGGACCATATACTGGGCCGTAAGACAAGTCTCAAAAGTATTGAAATTATACACAGTTCTGACTACAATGGAATTAAAAATCATTAATTTTTAATAATTAAGATATCCAGAAAAGTCCAAAACAGGAAATTAAACAGCACACTTCTAAATAGTTGATGGATCAAAGATGAACTCAAGGGAAATTAGAAAAGATTTTCAATTGAATGGTAAATACAACATAAAATTTGTGAAGCTTTATAAAGCTCTAAGCACTGCTTTATAGGTAAAGCAGTGCTTAGAGCTGCACTGTCCAATACAGTAGCCACTAGCCACATGTTACTATTTAAATTTAAATTAAATAAAAAGTTTAATTCCCCATACTGGCCACATTTCAAGTGCTCAGTATCCACATGTGGCTAGTGGCTACTGTATTGAATGGCAGAAAATAGAATATTTCCATCAATGGAGAAAGTTGTATGGATGGTACTGATTGTCTTAGTCTGTGTTACTATTAAAAAAACAAAGCAAAACAAAACAAAACCTTAGACTGACTAATTTATAAAGAACAGAAATTTATTTCTTACAGTTTTGGATGTCGGGAAGTCCAAGATCAAGGCATTGGCAGGTTTAGGGTCTGGCTAGAGCTCCTGTTTCTGCGACAGTGCCTCTTTCTGTGTCCTCACGTGGCAGAATGGACGGAAGGGCAAAAGGGTCTAGTTAGTTCCCTCTAGCCCTTTTATAAGGAGACTTAATCACCTTCTAAATGCCCCACTTCTTAATACTATCACATTGAGGTTTAAAGTACAATACTGATTTTGGAGGGACACATACATTCAAATCATAGTACTGACTTGGTAACATAGCTTTAAATATCTATAGTAGAAAGAAAACATCTAAAGCGAATGATTTAAGTTTCTGCATTAATAAGCTAGACAAAGAAGAGCAAAGCAAGTCCAAATTAAACAGAAGGAAATAATAAAGAGCAAAAAATCAGTGAAATGGGAATCATACAATAGAGAAAACTAACAAATCCAAAATCTGATTCTTTGGAAAGAATAACAAAATAGAAAACCCCCTAGCTAGAATGATCAAGAAAAAAATTACACAAAAACAAATGACCAATATCAGGAATGAAAAAGAGGTTATACCACAGATCCTATGGACATGGAAGGATAGTAAAGATATAGCATGAGCAATTTTATGCCAACAAATTCAACAACTTAGATGAAGTAGACAAATTTATTGACAAATCTTGCTTACCAAAATTAAAACAAGAAAAATCAGGAAATTGAGTAGCCCTATATCTATTAAAGAAATAGAATTTATCAAAACTTTTCAGATGAGATCAGGTGTGTTCAGGGTGGTATGGCCGTAGACTATCAAAACTTTTCAAAAAGAAAACTCTAGACTCCATTTCACTTAGTTGAATTCAGTCAACTATTCAAGGAAGAAATACCACCAACCTTGCACAAACTTTTTCGGAATAGAGGAGAAACAGTAGCTCAACTTGTTATGAGGCCAACATAACATACCAAAACCCAATGAAGACATTAAAAATTACAGACCAATATTCTCATGAATATAGATGCAAAAATTCTTAACAAAATACTAGCAAATTGAATCTAATACATATAAGGATAATATATCATGACCAAATAGCATTTCTTCCAGGAATGCAAGGTTATGTTAATATTTAAAAATCAATGTACCCAGAATTCCATGCCTATGTATATACCCAAGAGAAATGAAAACACATGTTCACACAAAAATTTATATATGAATATTCATAGCAGCATTATTCATAATAGGCAAAATTGGAAACAACCCAAAAGTTCATCACCTGATGAATGAATAAACACAAGTGGTATAAGAATTCAATGGAATATTTTCGGAAATAAAAAGGAATGAAGTGGAGTGGTGTCATGGATGATGATAAGAAAGCCCCAGGCAACCATCTCTCCACCTAAACAACAATTGAGTTGGCAGGGATTGTCTGAAGTAACCATTTTGAAACTCTGGAATCCAGGTGAGCACATGCAGTATCCAGGGGACAGCTTGATGAAGAGGCTGATTAGTTTCAGTAAATTCAGATGATTTGGGGCTCTTTATGTAGTGGCTACTATCCCCCACATCCCAGACCCATGGCAGGCAACTGAAAGGACAGTAGTCTGCATTCCTGGTGTGGTTTCCTGAAGCCAGGTTGGGTAATAAAGACCTTGTCCTCTGTATTAGTCTGTTTCTGTTGCTTATAACAAAGTACCTGAAACTGGGTAGTTTAGAAAGAAAATGAAATTTATTGCTTACAGTTTGTGAGGCTGGGAAGTCCGAAGTCCATCTGGTGGTAGTTACAGTGACCCAGGGGTCTCACATTGCAAGATGGTGGAAGCAGAGAGAGAGAGAAAGGGGGGGGGGGGAGGGAGAGATAGAGACTCTCCTCTTAAAGCACTCAGAACCATGCCCCTGATCACCATCATTAATCCATTAACTACTGCATGGTTCTACAATACAATCACCTCTTCAAGGCTCCACCTTTCAATGACCATAATAGGATTTCCCACTCTCTTCACAGTCACAGTGGGTGCTAAGTTTCTAATATGAAAAACTTGGGGGACACAATTCAAGCTTCAGGGAGTTTTGCAGGAGGCATACTTCAATCCACTACATCTTCCAAATATCAGGATTGTGTATTTTGATTGCTGATTGCTGCTTTTGATCACTGAGGGTCTGACAAAGATATTGCTCATTGTTTTACACCCTGTGGGTTCAAGTAGCTTATAGGAGATTTAAAGAGAAAGTACTCCATTTTGAGTGGCAGACATTTAAGGACATCCTTGTCAGGTCACTGGCTTACTAGAGCAATAACAGAACCAAACACATGACACACACACTTTGCAAGAAAAATTTGGGAAAGTTACAAATGGATGGCTCCAACACTCAATAAGCAAGCTTCAGCAATCCCTAAGGAGTGTTAGAATTAGATTTCCAGAATATACCATAACATAATGCTCAATATGTCCAGTTCTCAACAACAACAAAAAAATTATAAAATAGAGAAACAGGAAAGTGTAGTTCAATCACAACAAAAATAAGAATTGGACAGAAGTCACCCCTGAGGAAGCCCAGATACTGGAATTAGTAGTCAAAGATATTAAATCAATGGTCTTAAATATGTCAGTGAGCTAAAGAAAGACATGGACAAAAGGTAAAGGAACTCAGAAAAACTATGTATGAACAAATAAGAATTATCAATAAAGAAACAGAAATCATTAATAGGAAACAAACAGAAATTCTGGATCTGAAAAGTAAAATAACTAAAATGAAGAACTCACTAGAGGGGTTCAACAATAAATTTCAACAAATTTGAGCAGGCAGAAGAAAAAAACTCAGTAGAGGGGTTCAGCAATAAATATCCAACAATAAATTTGAACAGGCAGTAGAAAAGATCAGTATAGTTGAAGATAAGACAATTGCAACTATCCAGTATGAAGAGCAGAAAGAAAAAATAATGAAGAAAAATGAATAGAGCCTGAAGGACCTGTGGGACACCATCAAACATGCCAACATGCACATTATAGGTGTCCCAGAAGAAGGAGTCTTAGGAAAAGAGAGCGATAAAGGGGCAGAAAAAATATTTGAAGAAATGATGGTTAAAATGTCCCAAATCTGAGGAAAGACATAAATGTACACATCTAAGAAGCTCAGTGAACTTCAAGCAGGATATACTTAAAGAAATCCACACTAATACACCTTATAATCAAATTGTCAAAACCTAAAGGAAAAAAAAAGGAGAATTTTGAAAACAGCAAAAGAAGTGACTCATCATATTCAAGAGAGCCTCAATAGGATAAACAGCTGTTTCTTTTTGGAAACTATGGAGGCCAGAAGGCAATGGGATGATATATTTAAAGTCCTGAAAGAAAAAAAACCAAAAAACTTTCAACCAAGAATTCTATATCTGGCAAAGTTGTCCTTCAAGAATGAAGGAGACGGGCCGGCCCGGTGGCGCACTGGAGAGTGTGCCGCTTGGGAGTGTGGCGGCGCTCCCGTTGAGGGTTCGGATCCCATGTGGAGACCGGTTCCCGCTCACTGGCTGAGCGCGGTGCGGGCACAACACCGAGGGTTGCGATCCCGTTTCCGGTCCCCAGTACGGGTGCAACACTGAGGGTTGCGATCCCGTTACCGGTCAGTAAAAAAGACAAAAAGGGAAAAAAAAAAAAAAAAGAATGAAGGAGAAATCAAGACATTTCCAGATAAACAAAAGCTGAGGGATCTCGTTACAGTATACCTGCCCTACAAGAAATGCTAAAGGGAGTAAGGCTGAAATGAAAGGACTGAACAGTAACTTAAATCAAGAGAAAAAACAAAGAACACTGATAAAGGAAACTATGTAGGTAAACATAAAAGCTAGTATTATTTTACTTTTGGTATAGGCTGTAGCTTCTCTCTTTTTTCTATATAAATTAATAGGCAAAATGTACAAAAATAATTATAAATCTATATTAACAAGCATACAATGTAGTAAGATGTAATCTGTGACAA
Organism: Galeopterus variegatus; assembly: GCF_000696425.1. Classification (NCBI taxonomy): domain Eukaryota; kingdom Metazoa; phylum Chordata; class Mammalia; order Dermoptera; family Cynocephalidae; genus Galeopterus; species Galeopterus variegatus. The sequence continues at coordinate 98,171 of NW_007730843.1, read as the reverse complement.
CAATATTACAAAGAGGGAAGGACAGATGTATAAAAGCAGTGTGTATACTACTGAAACTAAGTTGGTATAATTTAACTAAGTTGTTATAAATTTAAGATGTTAATTGTAATCCCTAAGCTAACCACTAAGAAAATAATTTTAAAATGTATAGAAATTGAAAGAAAAAAGGAGTTTAAAATGGTAAACTACAAAAAAATTAAATGCAAAAAAGGCAGTAATGTTGGTATTGGGAACAAAAACCACATGAGACATACAAAAAAACAAGTATACAAATGACAGAAGTAAATCTTGATTTATCAGTAATCAAATTAAATGTAAATGGATTAAATTCCCCTATGAAAATGCAGGGATTGGCAGAATGGATTTAAAAATAAAAGGATCCATCTAGACACTGTCTACAAGAGACTCACTTTAGGCATAAGAACACAACATTAAAAGTAAAATGATGGAAAAAGATATTCTATGCAAATAGTAATCAAAAGAGAGATGAGTGGCTGTGTTATCAGACAAAATAGAGAGCTGGGTAGCTGTAGTATTATCAAATAAAATAGACATCAAAAAAGATACAAAATACAAAGAAAGACATTATATATTGATAAAATATTTGATAAAGCAAGAAGATATAACAACTATAAACATATATGCACCTAACACAGTCCCAAAATATATGATGCAAGATGAAGGCAACTGAAGGTAGAAATAGAAATATTTCTACAATAATGCTTACTTCAATACCCCACTCCTGAAAATGGATAGAACAACTAGAGGGCTGGCCAGTTAGCTCAGTTGCTTAGAGCGCTGCTTTGTAACAACAAGGTCAAGGGTTTGGCTCCCAGCACTGGCCAGCTGCCAAAAAAGAAAGAAAGAAAGAAAGAAAAAACAGAAAAAAATAAGTAAAGAAATATATGACTTGAACAACACTACAAATCAAATAGACCTAATAGTCATACAAATAACACTTCACCCAACAACAGCACAATACATATTCTCCATTACACATGGAACATTCTCCAGGATAGGCCGTATGTTAGGCCACAAAACAAGTCTTAATACATTTTAAAAGACTGAAACCATACAAAGCATCTTTTCCAATTACAATGTAATGAGACTAGAATGTAATAACAGAATGAAAACTGCAAAATTCACAAATATGTGGAAATCAAACAACACTCTAAACACTAAAGAGTTAAAGAATTACAGGAGAAATTAGATAATATCTTGAGACAAATGAAAACACACACACACACATATAAACACACACACACACACACACACATACCCCAAAACTCATGGGATGCAGCAAAAGCAGTGTTAAGAGGGGAATTTATACATTAAAAAAGAGTACTGAAAAAAGTGGATTAAAGTCACCCCTATAATTGTAGATTTGCATATTAATTCTTTGGTTCTGTAAACTACAGTTATAAACTATAGACTATAGTTTATAGTTCTGTAAGTGTTATGTAACTGAAATTTACATTATTCAGTATTTACAAAGTTTTGATTTTACAGCATCCTATGGACTTGACCTTTTTATTACTTTGAAATGTGCATCTTTATATCCAGTAATTTTACTTCACATCTACTTTGTCCAATATTAATATAGCCACATAACCTTTTGTTTAATATTTGCATGGTAGATTCTCATCTTTTAACTTTCAGGTTATGTGTGCCATATACTTAAAATATTTCTTTTGTAAACAGAATACAGCTATGTTTTTTTTTTAATCTAGTTGACAAATTCTGCATTATTTTATTTCTTTTTATTTGCTTGGAATTTTTTTTCAGCTTCATTGAGGTATAATTGATGAATAATAATTCCATATATTTAAAAAAAGAAGAAATATCTAAAATCAGTAAACTAACTGTACACTTTAAGGAACTAGGAAAAAAAAGAGCAAACTAAACCCCTTTAGAAGAAAGGAAATAATAAATATTAGAGCTGAGATAGATGATATAGAGAATAGAAAAACAATAGAGAAAAATCATTAACACCAAAAGTCGTTTCTTTGAAAACATCAACAAAATTGACAAACCTTTAGGTAGAAGGACTAAAAAAGAGAGAAGATTCAAGTTAGTGAAATCAGAAGCAAAATTTAGGCCATTATCACCAATTTACCATAAAGATAAAGGCTTATAAGAGAATAGTATGAACAATCATATGAGTGGTCTTTAAAAATTCATGGAAAGGGCCAGCCCGTGGCTCATTCGGGAGAGTGTGGTGCTGATAGCACCAAGGCCCCAGGTTTGGATCCCATATAGGGATGGCCGGTTCGCTCACTGGCTGAGCGTGGTGCTGACAACACCAAGTCAAGGGTTAAGATCCCCTTACCGGTCATGAAGGAAGGAAGGAAGGAAGGAAGGAAGGAAGGAAGGAAGGAAGGAAGGAGAAGGAAGGAAGGAAGGAAGGAAGGACGGAAGGAAGGAAGGAA
>NW_007730843.1:89212-95306 GCF_000696425.1 Galeopterus variegatus | reverse complement strand
GGGAGGGAGGGAGGGAGGGAGGAAGGAAGGAAGGAAGGAAGGAAGGAAGGAAGGAAGGAAGAATGAATAAATAAATAAAAATTCATGGAAAGATTCCTATTATCTGTTAATTCCATTTATCCACGAATTTTTTGATATACCCTCATATACCAACAAATTGGATAGACTAGATTAAATGAAAACCTTCCTACAAACACACAATATACTAAAACTGACCCATGAAGAAATAGAAAATCTGAATAGGCATGTAACTAGGAGATTGAATTGGTGATAAAAAACCTTGCAACAAAGAAAAGCCAGATGGCTTCACTGGTGAATTCAACCAGGCATTTAAAGAAGAATGAACATCAGGTCCGGTCCGTGGCTCACTTGGGAGAGTGCGGTGCTGATAACACCAAGGCCATGGGTTTGGATACCTATATAGGGATGGCCGGTTGCTCACGTGGGAGAGTGTGGTGCTGACAACACCAAGACAAGGGTTGGGATCCCCTTACCGGTCATCTTTTTTTTTTTTTTGTCTTTTTCCGTGTCCGGCAACAGATCGCAACCCTCAGTGTCGCCCCCGTACCGGACGGGACCGGCAACGGGATCACAACCCTTGGCGTTGCCCCCGCGCCTCGCTCAGCCAGTGAGCGGGAACCGGTCTGTATGTGGGATCCGAACCCTCGGGCGGGAGCGCCGCTGCGCTTCCCAAGCGGCGCACTAGCGCAGTGAGCCACCGGGCCGGCCCTACCGGTCATCTTTAAAAAAAAAAAAAAGATGAGCATACATCAATTTTTGCTCAAACTCTTCCAAAAAATTGAAGAGGGAAGAATGGTCCCTAATTTATTCCTTGAGGCCAGCATTATCCTGGTACCAAAGCCAAACAAAGATATTACAAGAAAAGAAAACTACAGACCAATATCCTTTATGAACATTGATGCAAAATCATTTAAAAAAATACCAAACCAAGGGCCGGCCCAGTGGCGTGGTGCGCTGCTACAGTGCGCCGCTTGGGAGCGCGGAGGCGCTCCCGCCGATGGTTCAGATCCCACATACAGACCGGCCGCTCACTGGCTGAGCGAGGTGTGGGTGCAACACTGAGGGTTGCGATCCGTTGCCGGTCACGAAAAAAGACAAAAAGGAAAAAAAAAATACCAAACCAAAAAATTCAAACCAAATTCAACAGCACATTGAAAGAAGTATATACACTATGACTAAGTGAGATTTATTCTTGGATTGCAAGAATGGTTTAGCATATGAAAATCAATCAATGTAATACACCACATTAATAGGATGAAGGGGAAAAAAATCCCACATGATCATTTCAATTGATATGGAAATAGTATTTGACAAAATCCAATACCTTGTCATGATAAAAGCACTCAATAAACTAGGAATAGAAGGGAACTTCTTCCAAATAATGAAGCCTGTATATGAAAAACCCATAGCTAATATCATATGCACAGTGGTGAAATTCTGAAAACTTTCTTCCAAAATCAGAAAGCAAGACAAGGATGCCCACTTTTGCCACTTCTATTCAACAAGCAGTAGAAATTCTAGCCAGAGCAATAAGGTCAAATAAATAGCACCCAAACTGAAAAGGAAGAAGTAAAATTATCTCTTCTCACAAATATTATGATTATATATATAGAATACCCTAAAGAATTCACAGAAAAATCTGTTAGAGCTAATAAAAGAATTCAGCAAATTTGTAAGATACAAAATCAACACACAAAAATCAGTTGCATTGTTATACACTAGTAATGAACGATCTGAAAGAAAATTAAGAAAACAATTCCATTTACAATAGCATCAAAAATAATAAAATATTCAGGAATAAATTTAACCAAGGAAGGTAAAGACTTGTATACTAAAAACTACAAAATGTTGCTGAAAGAAATTAAAACATAAATAAATGGAAACATAGTGATTTGATCATCACATGTTATACACAGGTGATGGTAATCAACGCTGTCCCCCCAAAATATATATAATCAATTACGCTTCAATAAAAAAAAAGAAAAGAAAAAAATAAATGGAAACACATCCTGTTTCATGAATTAGGAGATTTAATTCTATCTATAGGAGGAGGAGAAAGAAGAGGAAGAGGAGGGGAAAGAATAAAAATGATAACAACAACAAGAACAAAGTTGGAGGTGCCACCCTACGTTATTTCAAGACTTACTAACCTGCAGCAATCAAGACAGTCTGGCAAACCAAAAAAAAAAAAAAAAAAGATATATAGGTCAATAGAACAGAATATAATCCAGATACAAACCCATTCACATATGGCCAATTGATTTTTGGCAAAGATACCAAGATAACCAAGGGGGAAAGATAAGTCTTTGCAACTAATGGTACTGGTTCAACTGGATATCCACACAGGAAAGAAATGAACATTGGCTCTTTCTTCATACCATATGCAAAAATCAACTCAAAAGAATCACAGAGCTACATGTAAAATCTAAAACTATAAAATTTCTAAAAAACAAAACAGGAGAAAATGTTTGGAGTAGGTAAAGTTTTCTTAGATAGAATACGAAAAGCCTGAAACATATAAAGGTTGATCAATTAGACTTCATCAAATTAGAAACTTTTGCTTTTCAAAAGACACCATTTTAAAAAATAAAAAGATAAACCACGGACAAGGAAGAACATATTTGCATATGATATGAGTATGTCTGATTAAGGACTTATATCCAGAATAGACTCCTATAAAGATGTCTTATAACTCAATAATAATGACAATCCAATTTTTAATTTTTATGTCTCTTACTTGTATTAGCTTTTAAAAATTTTCTTATTAGCATATTATTGTTACAAATCAGACTTATTCTTTATGTCCCTCGTCCAATCTCTCCCCTCCCTCTTCCCCTCCCCCCTTTAATAACCATAGGTTTGTTCTCTCCATGATAGATTAACTGTTCCTCTGTTGGTTTGTTGTCTAGGTGATCTGCCCAGTACTGAGACAGGTGTGATCAAGTCCTCACCTATGATCGTAAATCAGATGCTTCTTCTATTACTCTGGAGTGTGCTTTGTGGAGAGAGGACCAAGGCAATCGAGGCAATCACTCTCTTCTTCTTTCTCTCTCTCTCTTTTTTTTTTTTTTTTTGATCTCCACTAGTGCCTCTCCTTGTGTCAATGCATTTGAGAGTCTGGTTTGCCATCTGCATGGTGGCTGTGACTGCTGCTATAGAGACTACCCACTTTTGCGGTAGCCATGGCAATTGTGACTATGGTGGGCTACCCACATGGAAATGGTGTTTTTGGTGTGCTCTTTGCTTGGTCGTGGCTGGGTTTGGCTTCCCCTGGCTCCATACCTCAGGGCCCTGGTGGGACTCTGGGGTGGTGGCGGCAGCTTGCCTAGTTGCGGCTAACAATCCAATTTTTCAAATGGGCGTAGGATTTGAATAGATACTTAAAAGATGTATAAATGGCCACTACACACATGAAAAGATACTCAACGTCATTTGTCAGGGAAATGGAAATGAAAACCTCAATGAGATACCCTTATGTGATTATTATTATTTTTTAATATATACTTAAATATTTTATATATATATATATTTTGGCAGCTGGTCAGTACAGAGACCTGAACCCTTGACCTTGGTGTTATAACACTGCGTTCTAACCGACTGAGCTAACCAGCCAGCCTACATGGTTATTTAAATGGCTAAAATGTAAAAGACTGACTATTCAAGTGTGAGTGAGGATGTTGAGCAACTGGAACTTTTATATTCTTCTGAGGAAAATGTAAAATATTACTACTACTTTGGAAAACAGTTTGGTGGTTTCCTTAAAAGTGAAATATACACCTACTATGTGATGAGCCATTTTACTTGTAGGTCTGTCCAAGAGAAATGAAAATATGCATCCACACAAGGGCTTGTACACAAGGTTCATGGAAGCTTTATTTGTAATAGCTCAAAAGTGGAAACAATCCAAATAGCTATCAAAATGCATTATAGCTATACAATGGACTACTACTTAGCTATAAAAAGGAACTATTGATTCCCTTTATATAAAATTCTAGAAAATGCAAAGTAATTTATAGTTATAGAAGAAAATCACTGGTTGCCTGGAAATGGGGTAGGGGGATTTGAGGATGAGAGGAGTAGTGGAAGGGAAGATTACCAAGGGAAACAAAGAAACTTTAGGGGATCATTGAAATGTGATTGTGGGGATGGTTTCACAGTGTATATTTCTATTAAACTCATCAAGTTAGGGCTGGCCTGGTGGTGCACTCGGTAGAGTGCAGTGCTTGGGAGTGCGGCGGCGCTCCCGCCGAGGGTTCGGATCCCATATAGAGACCGGTCCGCTCACTGGTTAAGCGCGGTGCGGGCACGACACAGAGGGTTGCGATCCCATTGCCGGTCGCGGTACGGGTGAGACACCAAGGGTTGAGATCCCGTTACCGGTCACGAAAAAAGACAAAAAAAAGGGAAAAAAAACCAAAACTCATCAAGTTATATACTTCAAATTGTGCAATGTATTGTACATCAATTATACCTCAATAAAGTAGTAAAATTAAAATGCACATAAATGCCATAGCATCTTGCTTTGTTCACTTAATTATAGATCTTGAATAATTTATATCTATACAAATAAATCTACTTTATTCTTTAAAAATAGTGTATATTATGTTTTATGAAGATATACCATAACTTTTTTTATCAGTCCCTTTCAAGGAATAGCTAAGCAGGTTCAACTATTTTGCCACTGCATCTTATATTTAACAAAATATTTATGTATGTTTGAGGGGTCTTCAAGACGTTCATGGAAAATGCATTTAATGAAAAAAACTATGCATGGATTGCAAAATTTGTTGCGCCAAAATAAACTTGTACTACCTTATTGCAACATTTCTGAACAAGATCTAGTTTCAGGCATAAGAAGGATAACACATCAGTCTGAAAGGAGCCCCTATCAGTTTGAAAGGAGACCCTATCAGAGCACCTGTGAATTCTGCTAAGATTGAAGCAAGAACAAACACTTTCATATGTTGAACCATTCTTGTTTGGTATGTGCTTATGCACTTAAAATTTTGTTAAATAGTTAGGTTGACCTCCAAAGATGTTGGACCAACATATACTCCCATCAGCAATGTATAAACGAGTTCTCATTTCTCCTTCAGGCTTACCCAATCATTGTGTTACCAAACACAACAAAAGTCTGTTTTTCATTTATGCCACCTATTCTGCATGGGTTGGCAGAAGCTCTTTTCCACATTGTCAGTGTGGGTCTTCGATAACTGAAGCTCCACCATTTTGTGAAAACAGCATCTGGACCACACAGCATTCTCAGTCACCATGTTAAACGAAGAGATTGGAGAACCACCCTGAGCTGTTTACTGCCTCAGCCCAACAAGTGACTTACATCACTTCTCATGATTTATTTGGCCAGAACGAATGCCATGGCCCTATCTAACTGCAAGGGAACTTGAAAACACGGAGGAACAGATGGAATATTTAACAAATACCATTGCTTTAGCACAGTAGTTAAGAATACAAGCTTTGAAGTCATACAGAACTTGGTTCAAAAAATAACGACTTTGCCATCAACTCATTGTGCATCCTTGGGCAACTTACTTAAGTTCTCCTGGTTTCTTCATTCATAAAATTGACAAGGTAAGCTTACTAGAAACAGCTACTGTGTCTGACATATTCACTCCTGTATCCTCAGTGCCCAGCACAGCACCCAGCCATAGAAGGGAGTCAATAAGTATTGAATGAATAGTAATTACTTCCAAAAATTGTTTCAAGGATTAATTGGGATAATACATGCAAAAAGCTTATTGTAGTGCCTGATACATATTATGTTCTCAAATTAGAGGTATTATTTTACTTGCTAGTCTTCCAAATGCCTGGGATTTTCCTGCATCTTTGGCTTTGCTTATATACCTTCCTTCACCTGGAAGGAAAAAAACTGGCATTTATTAAGCATATACCGTGTGCCACTACTTTGATAAGGCTGCATGCTTTCTTTCACCTCAGCAAGTTTTTTTTTTTTTTTTTTAAAAAATGACCGGTAAGGGGGTTTTAACCCTTGACTTGGTGTTGTCAGCACCACGCTCTCCCAAGTGAGCCAACCGGCCATCCCTATGTAGGGACC
>NW_007730843.1:84164-89142 GCF_000696425.1 Galeopterus variegatus | reverse complement strand
CTTTTAACTTTTTTTTTTTAAGGGGATCTTAACCCTTGATTTGGTGATGTCAGCACCACACTCTCCCAAGTGAGCCAACCGGCCATCCCTATGTAGGGACCCGGACCCATGGCCTTGGTGTTATCAGCACCGCACTCTCCCGAGTGAGCCACGGGCCGGCCCCCCTCAGCAAGTTTTTAAAAAAAATTTAAGTATATTTACATATTATAAAATAAACAGATCTTAAGTGTACAATTTGATGAGTTTTGAAAATTGTAAGAGCAACCATCACCTAAATAAAGATATAGACCTTTATTATTGTTATTTTCTGTATTTTTCTGTTGGATTCTTGAATTTCCTGATGCAGAGTAGTTTTCCTATGTGACAGAAATGAGTTTGTTGTTGTGTGTTGCAAATGCTTCCACGTGTGGATGGAGCATTTTACATACACGTTGTTAAAAACAGGGATAAATTGAGTGTCTGGGTACATAATTAATATGCAGAGTGCTTCCAGTTTAAGTAGGAGAGGTGAAAAGTTATCTGCCTTCCCAATACCCACAAAATTGGCAGAGTATGAGGAGGTGGGTAGCAACCAGCAAAAGAGGTTTATCAGAAGCAACCAAACAAGCAGATACAACTTGATGCTGGAATCTTCCCAGAGTGATCTTCAAGGAAAGGAACAGAAAATTCTGGAGATGAATGCAGTGTAGCAACAAGGTTCTGCCCTCACCCTCCAAAAGACAAAACGATGAGTCATCAAAATGCTGACAGTTCATAATGGAGAAGAGCAAATTTTTCCCTCTTCTAGGAAAATAGTGAGAAAGGGGAACAGAAACAGTGGAACTGAATGTCAGAAATTATGTCTGTCACTGCACACAGAAGGTTTAGAGGCCTGAGGGCATCACCCCATGGGAGTGGATCCCCACCACCCCATCTCCCACCAGACGGCATAAACTCTGGTAAAAGTCCTCCAACAGTGAGAACCAGGCTCAAATATGGCATTAGAATCTCAATGCCAATTCAGTGGCTTTGGGCTGCAGAAAAAAGTACATAACATATGAACATCAACAACCTTTAATAGATGTGAAGGAAAAATCATATCACTCTCAGATGGTCTCAAAGAAGGTGAGAATCTCTCACAAGCTCATAAACACTGATGGTGAGAGTGAAAATTGATGCATCACTTTGGAAAAAGCTTGACAATGCACAGGATATCTGAAAATGCCCTTTGTACTCATGGTGCAGCAACATGACTTCCAGTTGTGTACCCAAGAGAGGTTCTTCCATGTTTGCACAAGGGGATGTGTGTATGCAAGATGTTCATCACAGCATTGTTTGTTACAGCAAAAAATTGGAAAACAATCAAAGTGTCCATGAATAAAGGATTGAGAAAATTATATATTGGATAGATACTATAGCTTTTCTAGGCACTCCCAGTTATCAACAAAAACTGTGGTTTTATGGGCCGGCCCGGTAGCGCACTGCTACAGTGCGCTGCTTGGGAGCATGGTGGCGCTCCCGCCGAGGGTTCAGATCCCACATGCAGACCGGTTCCCGCTCACTGGCTGAGCGAGGTGTGGGAGCAACACCTAGGGTTGCGATCCCGTTGCCGGTCCCGGTCCGGTACGGGCGCAACACTGAGGGTTGCGATCCGTTGCCGGACACGAAAAAAGACAAAAAGGAAAAAAAAAAAAAACTGTGGTTTTATTTTGTAGGTTTAAAAGTCCAGTACAATAACAAAGCATCAATCTCATTGCTGAAGTGTAACTGGTTTCTTCATTATTTCCCCACCTTACTCTGACTCCATCACTCACTTTGCTGCCTCTGGCTCCATTGGAGATGTGGCCGAGAGGAAAGGTGCTAAAAGGCCTTGCTTGGGCCGGCCCGGTGGCGCACTGCTACAGTGCGCCACTTGGGAGCGTGGCGGCACTCCCGCCGAGGGTTCGGATCCCACATACAGACCGGCCGCTCACTGGCTGAGCGAGGGGCGGGCGCAGCACCGAGGGTTGCGATCCCGTTGCTGGTCCCGGTCCGGTACAGGCGCAACACTGAGGGTTGCAGTCTGTTGCCGGACACACACACACACACACACACCCGTTGCTGGTCCCGGTCCGGTACAGGCGCAACACTGAGGGTTGCGGTCCGTTGCCGGACACACACACACACACAAAAAAAAGATAAAAGGCCTCGCTTGACAGTGCAGTTTTAACATGGCTATGTTGGTTCCCTCTGGGTGTAGCAGATGTCCAAATGCCAATGATCTGTCATGGGGGGCATTTGCAGATTCCTCAGAGATCTTTACTGCTGGAGACCTCTAACTGTGGTGTCCTGATGCAGGCAATGTCTCTAGTCCCAGGATCTGTCAACCCTACTGCTTCTGGATCTCTTGGACAAGGCACCATTCAAGACAACTCAGGTTTGATTCCCTTTGACAGGGTCTACTCGGGGCCCCCTGTGGCCATTTCCCTGTTCTGCCAGTCTAATAACTTCTTCAGGTGTGAATCAGGCACCTGTCCCTGCATCCCTAAAATCTAGGGGACATGGGCTAAGTTCTCTAAGCTTCCCAAAGGGAGTAGAAAATGAGAGTTAGTGCCAGTGGAATTTATCTCTTCTCGAAACCATTTTCATAAAACTATATTTTTCTACCTAATTTACCTTAGTATCTTATATCCTTCCAACTGTATATATGTACAGAGAGCTATGCAGAATGATGTTTACTTAATGCTACTTATTTCAAGCTAAAAAGATTTGCTTTTTCTAATTAATTTTTATTTTTATCAAAATAATGCTTATGCATGGTTTTAAAAGTCAAATAGTACTTCAAGGCTTTTAATAAAAAATAGCTGCAACTTCCCCCAGTCCTTAGAGGCCCTGGTTTTCACCTCTTTTAGCAGTTTCTTTTGGTATTTACCTCTTTATTTCTAAATAACATGCTTATAATGTTATTTCCTGATTTTTCAGTTTTATGTATTACCTGTTGACTCCCTACTATGAAAAATATGGCTTCAGCTCTTATACCAACTCTCCTTCCCCATTCTTCCAGTATAGTTATTGAATAAACCAATAGTCAGCATTTACGTTATTATTACATCATTAAAATATACATTATTCACAGATGAGCCATACAATGAACTACAGTAGCATTTCCTTTCTTATACAATTCTTTATTTTCTCTGGAGATAATAATTACTTAATTTTTTAGTTTGCTTTGTTTTCTACTTTCCTCTCATTATCTCATCCCCAAACTCTTTGACAGAACCGTAAATCTCCCCTCAACACTTTCACATCTATAAACTAATTGATCCATTTCATATTTATTCCTACAGTCATCTTTTCAGGAACTTCCATCCTTCCATCCCAATTTAGTGGTGGCTCTCTGGACTGCTACACAGCTACTGTCCTGTTTCCTAGATCCATGTCTTTTTACTTTGTTGGTTTCTTCCCTTATCTTGGTGGAGCACATCCTTCAGTGGCTTCTTAAGAAAAGATTTATGAAATGTAAATGTTAGTGGATCTTGCACGTTTTAAAAAGCCTTTATTCTATCATACTTTATTAATAGTTTGGCTGTATATATAATCCTACATTGGAAATAATTTTTTGAAGTAATTTCTCTGTTATTCTCTACATTGCATTGTTGCTGTTGAGAAGTTCTATACACTTCTGACTCCTAATTATTTATCTTTAACCTGGTTTTCTCTCTGGAAACTTCTACCCCATGGTTTCGTATTTCACAGTAATGTACCTTCAGATGAATTCTTAGTGAACTATGTTATTAAAAAAATGTGGCCTTTATTTTGGGGACATTTTTCCATGTATGATTATAATTTCCTCACTTCCATTATTTTGTCCTATATGGAGCTCTTTTTATTTGTATGTTAGACTTTTTGGACTACTCTAATGTTATTTTTCCTCTACAATTCTCTGTCTCTTTGGCTTTTTGATCTAATGTCTTAAAGACTTCCTCAACTTTAGTTTTCAAACTTCCACTGAAATTTTTGCTATTAGGGCCGGCCTGTGGCTCACTCGGGAGAGGGTGGTGCTGATAACACCAAGGCCGCGGGTTCAGATCCCTATATAGGGATGGCCGGTTAGCTCACTTGGGAGAGCGTGGTGCTGACAACACCAAGCCAAGGGTTAAGATCCCCTTACCAGTCATCTTTTTTAAAAAAATTAAAATAAATAAAAATAAAATTTTTGCTATTATATTTTTAATTCCTAAGAACTCCTTCTTGTTCTACAAATATTTCTTTTTATATAGCCTTATGTTCTTATTTCATGGATGCAATATTATTCCATCAGACAAAATTAATGTACTTTTGAATTTTTTTTTCTCCTGGTTTCATTGTTTCTGTATCCCCTCAGTTCGTTCTTTCATTCTTTCTCTCTCTCTCCTCTCTCTTTCTTTTTTAACCTGGCTTTCATGTTAAAGCTTTCCCCAAGTATGTGGTATGACGTTTGGTGGTCTGTTTATACTTAAGAGGGAGAGAGTAAATGTTGTGTGTGCAGGGTGGCATTTGTCACCTGGAGAACCTCCCAGTGGAGTGATCAGGTGGGGACCCTGACATTTCACTGGGGCACCTCCCAAAGGTTAGTATCTGTAGGTCTTATTCCCAGATTGTTTCTCCAGAGAGGAGTTTCTGGAGGAAATTTTCTTTTTATCTGGGGAGTTATAAGCTGTTTCCTAGCATTCTGGGTCCCAGGGAGAGAGACTGCTGGCTTGACCATTCAGTCTTCAGAGTCTCATTCAATGCTTTAACTATGTGCCTCACTCCCACGCAGGTGTGCTTGTGTCCTCGCCCAGAACCTCTCTGTTTCAAGCTCTCTGGACAGTAAATCTCTTGTCTTCTCTGAGGTGGAGTGTTGATAAAAATCTGCAGACCTAAGGGTTCTTGATAAAGACTCTCCACCCTCCCACATATCCTGGATTTTAGTCTTCTTTTCCTTATTTGAGTTAACCCCTCTTTTTTTTTTTTTTTTTTTTTTTTTTTTTTTTTCCGT
>NW_007730843.1:66803-83805 GCF_000696425.1 Galeopterus variegatus | reverse complement strand
CCCGCACCTCGCTCAGCCAGTGAGCGGGAACCGGTCTGTATGTGGGATCCGAACCCTCGGGCGGGAGCGCCGCCACACTTCCCAAGCGGCGCACTTATCCAGTGCGCCACCGGGCCGGCCCTTTGTTTTCTAACTCTATAAAAACCCCAGTGTAGCCTCTGGTTTCTGGCAACCATACTGTTATCTCCCCTCTGTACTGGTTAAAAGTGCTTCTGAGAGTTTTTAACCATAAAACAAAAAAGAGCTGACAGTAGCCATGGGGAAAAATAAAGTCCAATTGTATTTTTACTTAAATTCTTCCATTAAAGTAAATCCCATATGAATTAAAGATTCAAATTTTTTTTTTTTTAAAAGATTACCATGAAGGGGATCTTAACCCCTGACTCGGTGTTGTCAGCACCACGCTCACCCAGTGAGCAAACCGGCCATCCCTATATGGGATCTGAACCCGTGGCCTTGGTGTTATCAGCACCGCACTCTCCCGAGTGAGCCACAGGCCGGCCCCTAAAGATTCAAATTTTAAAAATGAAACCATAAACATTCTAGAAGAAAATACAGAAGAATTCTAAAATAATCTTAGGGAAGTGAAAGGCCTTTCAAAGCATGACAAAAAACCCAGGTGCCATGTGAGAAAAGATTGTTAAACTGATTTCATACAAATTACAGTTGCATGGCAAAAAAAATAGCATAAATGAAATCATAAGGTAACTGACAAACTGATAAAAAATATTTTCTCCACATATAAGGAGCTAATTTCCCTAACACCTAAAGAGATTCTATAATGCCTTTTGGATGCAGCATTATTCCCACGGCCTTTTCCTTTTTCTAGATCCTTATCTTACATTTGAATGAGTATAAAAGTCTCCCCCCACCATAAGTATAAAAGTCTTTTAATTTTCCTTGTTTCTAGTATACTTGGTGCTCTGTTTCCTACTCCTCTCCCTGCTCTAAAATCCATTCTATATGAGTGCTAACCTCAGGACCAGGAATCTCAACACTTCAAAGTGTGTTTGACTATTGCCCACGTATGCTACTAGTACTCAAGAAAAAAGCGTGCATGCATGTGTGCTTATGCATGTATGTGTCGGAAAGAAAGAGGGGCGGCCTAACAGTCTGACCTATTCTGCTAGCACTCAGTCCCAGCCTTCCTTGATGGCTAGCTAGTCACCTCAATCAATCCTTTAAGGTGCTTTTTCATCACCTTTAATCAAGCAAATAGAGACTGGGCCACATGCAATTCCTATATGTAAACCCTCAGGATTCACCAAAATATTTTATTTCTGTTTATTTCTGCAGCTCAGCTTTGGCAAGGTCTATATATATATATATGTATTAGAAGGGCTAAGGAGTTGGATCAGAGAAAAACAGTAGAGTAGGAGCTCTGCATTTTTATCTGGGTCTTGGTGATTCTAATCCAAGTTCAGTCACTACGCTTAAATTGCTGGGTATCCTTGGGGTAACCTGCTATATCTATCAGAAACTTAGTTTCCTCATTGCTAAATGAGGGGTTGGGTCTGATATTCTCTAATATCTTTTCCAGTTCTAACATAAAATCCCTTTCCCCCTGGAAATTATGTTTCTTCCTTCAAATCCAGGTTCAATTCTATCCTTTTAACGTGCCTTTATAATCCTTTCTTATGCATCCCAATAGGACAGACGCACAATTGGTGAGACTGTATAATCTGTATTTACCTTGCAGACATCTTCAGGAACTTGTGCAGGTGCCCTGCATTTCCTCCATTAGTGTTCTTCTTGGTCCAACCACCTGGTCACCCTCTTTGAGGCTGTTGATACTGAGGTGTCTTAGATAGTTAAAAATAATGTTCCAGTTACTTGGCTTTTCACTGTAGACAAGCCCCTCATCATAGAAGTTATAGGTTAGTATCCTTGCTGACAGTGACTTGTATCTGCTGCTCTACCTGCTTCCCTGATTTGTGGCATGCATGTTGCCTTGTCTTCCAGAAACAGAGTGTCCTTGAGTTCTAACTCACAGACCTATCTTGATCTCTAGTTTCAGCTTGTTGGCTCATCTAGACCCAATTTCTCACTCTGTCACCCTGCATGACAAGTTGACCTCTATGGGACTGCTGTGGTTTGCAGAACACCAAAGGGGAACTGGGAAGCAATTACAAGTTCTTGAGTAAGGGAATGTTGTGATGAAAATGATGTTTTAGGAAGATTGATGGGGAAGTAACAAGAAGGCACAGAGACTGAAGTCAGCAAGGTCACCTAAAGAGCATTTACAGTAACAACACCATTCAAGGGTGTAAATATCACAGTATTACCTTGTCTGACCCTTACAATCTCCCAGTGAAGGGATCACATCTTAGAAACAGGCTCACTGATAAAAGGATTTGTTCCACCTCATGTGGAAGTAAATTCATGGTTAGGTATCTGGCATTTCAAAAGTGCTTGATTACCATTCAAATGAAAAAATGAATGTGGTAAAGCTAGAATTTGGACAGTTTCTTTCTAGTGGACTAAAGCAGCAACTGAGAGGAAGCAAATCAGGAGAGGAGGCAGGAGGATGAAAGCCCACAGTATTCGGGGACTGCACATAGTGCTGAGGGAGGAGATGGCTAAAGGAAGCTGCCACGAACCTGAGTCTGGTTTCTGGGCAAATGAGAGAGCCAGAGGAGTAGGGTTGAGAGGACTGGATCTGCAAGTCTGGGTTCTCTTGCTACCTCCTCAGATCAGTGTGACTAAACAGAACATCGGCGCCAGGAGAGCAGCCTCAGCTGCAGGGACCTCTACACAAGTGGGCCTAATGAACCCAAATGGGGTTGGGGTGGGGGGTGGCAGTGAGGAGAAATGAGCTTACCAAGCTGGAGAGGGTGCCAAAAAGGCAGCAGCTATGGGCTTCCCTGGGATGGTCATCATTGGGGCAGAAGGAGGAAGGTTCAGTCAGCTAAGAACTGCATGGTGTTGAAACCACAGATGGGAAGACTTAAGCAAAGGGATGGTCATCATTGGGGCAGAAGGAGGAAGGTTCAGTCAGCTAAGAACTGCATGGTGTTGACACCACAGATGGGAAGACTTAAGCAAAGGAGAGAGGAGCAGAAGAAAGGTACAAAAGTGAAAAAACACCTCACTCAGATAAGCCCTGACTGCTACTCATTTCCAGATGTAGTACAGTGGGTTCCAGAGAAAGCCGGATTTCAGGGAGTTAAAGGAAGGAGTAGGCAAAGAATAAAAGAAGCCATTCCTTAATCTAATTAATCTTGACTCCTCCACTAAAAGTTCCTTGATTATGTGTATTGGGCCATGTCTTGTGTGATTGTGCCTGACACTGCCTGAACACACAACTGAGCGTGAGTACCTGTACTCACTGGTCCATTTGTTGGTTACTAACCCCAGCTCCAGGTGTCCACCAGGGGGCGTCAGAACTCAGGACTGCATGGAATAGCCAAGGCAGACCTTAGGGTTTGTAAACCCTTGGCTCATTTGGCTCTTACTCTCGCTGGGCAGAGGGGGCAGGTGTGTGGGAATGTCTGGCAATGACTCCTCCCAACGCCCTAGTAAGGTTTTGAAAACTGAATTGCTTGGGAGCATGTGAGCCCAGTCCCCTTAGCAGCCCCAGGGAGCTCTGAGTTGGGCAATAGGTGAAGCCAGAGTCTGTTCTTGGTGCTGAAAGGACATGGCCTGGGTCAGCAGATACCCCCATGCCTAAGAATTCCTTCAGAAATCCCTTCACCTCCACTAAGAGGCAAATGCTCCCTTCCTTACTCAGAAATCTTTTGCCCCTTGTCAAATCAGATTGTTTGTTCAGGTACCACTCCACCTCACTCCCAGCATCAGCTCAGGCCTCCTTCTAGGCACTGAGGGTACAGTAGGGAACAAAGACCAAAATCTGTGTCCCCTCCCCCTCCCTGCCAGAGTTTACCTTCTGACGAAGCACTTCCCATTTCTGGTTGCACAGTGGAATCACCAGGGAGCTTTTAAAAACTACAGAAACTGAGCCCCATCCCAGAAATTCCACTTTAATTGTTCTTGGGTGGGGCCCGGACAACAGTATTTTAAAAAGCTTTCTCTGTGATTCTTATGTGCAACAGTACTGAGAATTGCTGAACCTAAAGCCCTGCTACTCAAAGTGTGGTCCATGGATCAGCACCTGAAGCTTGATAGAAATGCTGAATCTCAGCACCCCCCTCCCAACTTGCTGAAAGAATCTGCATTTCAACAAGATCCCCAGGTGATTTAGTTGTACACTAAGGTTTAAGAAGCACTGATCTAGTTAGTATACTGTTCTTTTTCATCCATGCTCATGTCCCTGGCCTAAATCACAGCTTGTATGACTTTCTCAAGCTGTAGCAGTGGCTTTCAGAATTTTTTGAGTGTGACCTACAGAAAGAAAGAGATTTTCCATCAAGATGTAGAGCCCACATGTGTATATATAATGGAACAAAAATGTCACAAAAACAATATGGTTACTAGCTTTGATGCACTCTCATTCATTCATCAGTTATTTTGGGCACCTATTTTGTGTTAATCATTGTTCTAGTTACCTGTGCCAAAAACAAAAGTCCCTGTTGTGCAGCTTATATTCTGTGTGTGGGTTTGGGGCCAGGGGGCGAGAACGTTAAAAATAAATCATGAATCTGAAGGGTGTGCTAGAATATAATAACATTTCTTTTAAAAATTACATTTTGGGGGGCTCTGGGTACTCGTTATGTTCTGTATCTTGATCTGGGTGCTAGGTACATTCACTTTGTTTTTTTTTTTTTTTTTTAAAGATGACCGGTAAGGGGATCTTAACCCTTGACTTGGTGTTGTCAGCACCACGCTCAGCCAGTGAGCAAACCGGCCATCCCTATGTGGGATCCGAACCCAGGGCCTTGGTGTTATCAGCACCGCACTCTCCCGAGTGAGCCACGGGCCGGCCCACTTTGTAATCTAAGTTTTTGC
Organism: Galeopterus variegatus; assembly: GCF_000696425.1. Classification (NCBI taxonomy): domain Eukaryota; kingdom Metazoa; phylum Chordata; class Mammalia; order Dermoptera; family Cynocephalidae; genus Galeopterus; species Galeopterus variegatus. The sequence continues at coordinate 78,900 of NW_007730843.1, read as the reverse complement.
ACTTCTCTGGATATATGTTGTACTTCAATAAAAAGTTCAAAGAAGTACATTCTAATGTTTTCTGTTCTACCATTATCCTCTTTCATTAAAAAAAAAAAACAGCATGTCAAAATCCATTAGACTCGGTTCACCTCCTCCTAATAGGTTGCAAGAGTAGTTTTAAAAACTTTGCTCTATTTTTAAAAAACTTTGGCCCAATCACTCAGCAGCATCCACCACTTTTGGCTGAGCACCTGCTTGTAGGTGTGAGCCAGGCTACCTGTCATCCCAGCAGCAGCCTTCCTTGCCCTCTTCCCTACCCCCAATGCAAGTCTTGTGGTGGAGATTTTTAAGGGCACCACCGAAAGTCTCCCTCAAGCAGTGTGGCCCGCCTCCACTTAGAACTAGACCTGACAAGCCCTTCTCCTTGCAGAGTCACTCCGCTGTGGGCAGCTCTCCTAAAGTTCCAGATCTGGGAAGAGACTGGCCCAGGCATGTTGGAGGGTTGGGATTATCCCTGCAGATACCTCCAGAATCTCCTGAGCCTTCTGCTTCAGTCTGGGGCTCATTTCCTCCACTATGCTGTCCTCTCCCTGGCAGCAGAGTAGCTTCCCTTGGTGTTTCTCCAACCACTAGTCACAGAATGATGTGGAGATACAGACAGCCTCAGAGACATCTCCCAGTACAGCCGTGCTGTGCACATGTGCTCAGCGCTGTGGTGGGGACAGTCCAGGAGGTGGTGAAGAACAGGTCAGGACAGAGGAAAGAAGTAGGAGACCTCCCTCTCTCTCTCAAGGCTAAAGCTCCAGATAACCCTGCACTGGGGATGTATAAAGGGAATGGCTCTGGTCCTTTAGAGAACTTGAGGAGAGATGGAGTAATGGGGGGCTGGGCTCCCCTAAGAGAATCACCTAGCAGGACCAACCAGGATCGAGGCACTCTGACCCCTAGCTTTGTTTGATTTGGAGCTCGATTTACTGGCAGGGAAGTTTGCTCCAAATTAGTTGTTTGCATCTACTGACCACTAACATGTTGTTAATCCTGATGCTTCGTGAAGCAAGGCTCCTGGGTTTGGCATTGCTTTATTGTGCCTTAGTGATTCAGAGCACAGACTTTGGAAGCCAGAAAACTGGATTTGAATCCAGTAGCTTCACTACTACCAGCTGTGTGACCCTGAACAAGTCACTTAACCATGTACAGCCTTGGTTCTATCATCTGTAAAGTGGGGATGATAATATGTACTACATTGGGTTGTTGTGGGGGGGCTGGATGAGAATAAACCTGAAGTATAGCGCCTCATGCATACCAAAGTTCCGTGAACCTTAGCAAGTGTCATTACTGAGGAAGTGTGAGAGAGGCTGGGGAAAGAACCCCCCTCAGGTCCCTCCCCCCAAATCTGCTGTCCTCCTGACTTTCTCCCCTGAGGCCAGGCAACAAGTTATGCCCAGAGGTGAGGTCAGGGTCCTGCCTGCACCAGGCCCTCTCTTGTCTGAGGTAGGGTGCATTCACTTTTGTGGCTCCACAGGAAGGGCAGCTATCACACATGGTATTATCAAATGATTTAAAAGAAAGTTGTCCTGACACCTCACAGGGCAAGGCATCATGACCCCAATCCACTAAGACTAGGCCCTGGAACCCATCCTCTTTCTTGTTGCCCTACTGCCCTCTGGCCAGGGCCCTCGGGCCCAGTGTTGGACAATGTGAGTGCAGTCGTTCCTACACAGTTCTCTGATGTCTGATCCTTCATTTAGTCAGGAAGTGTTTTATTATCATACATATTTTATAGATGAGATAGAGTCAGTAACAGGGCCTCGTGGTTCTAACACAGAGCCTTTGGGTTCTAAGCCCGGCCACCCAGGGCTGCCTCCCTCTGGGCTAGGACCTGGGTCTGCAGGCTGCATTGTCACTGGGAATCAGAGCTCTGTGTTTTCTCTCTCTTGAGGGTTGAGGTGTGGGGAGGAGGGGGCTGAGAGGGAACAGTGTGAGAAGGAGGAAGGCTCCCTTTGCCTTGCACTGTTTTTGATCAAGCCCCCAGCAGGAAGTGTCACAGGCCTGAGGCAAACTCTGCCTCATGCAGGAGTCCTCCCCTGGTCCCAGGGAAAGAGTGGGGATGGCCAAGGTTCATAGGCCTTTGGGCTGCTACAGAGAGATGAAGACTAGAGCCCCTCACCGGATATGACCTTGGAAACCTTCCAATCCATCTTCCTCATCTTAGAGCAGAAGTAACTGAAGCCAGGTGGAAGTGACTGTTGACAGTCTCACAGGGTAAATCAGCAACAAATTGCTACTTACAATTAGAGACTCTCATTCCACTGCTCCTCCATTGGGCCCCGTTGATTCGGTGGGACCTGCCTACCTTTTGCTTCTTGTCTCTTGCCTTTGGCACCCCGTGAAGGCGAAAGCCAGGCTGGAGTGGGGCCAGGGAGGCTGAGGGGAGGGGTAGCGAGACCGGGCCCTTTAAGAGGGCGGGTCGACCCCGCCCGGCCCCGCCCCCCAGGGGCGGCGCAGTTGCCTCAAGTCCTCAAAACACATTCTAGTAAAGGGAAGAGGGGCAGCATTGCATTAACAGAGTCTTATTTTGTAACCCTGTTGGCCATGTGAGCTGAATGTGAGTGTGGGAGCCAGTGGCTTGGGCATGAGCCTGACCTGCTCCCACCACGCAGTCTTTGTCACAGCTGATTTATACTGTGGGCTCCAAGCCAAGGAGGGATAGCGGACAGAAGGGTGGACAGTAACTGGTGAGGCTTTCTGTCTCCATGGGACCCCGGGACCCCAGGACCCAAACCTGAAAGGGATGCAAGAGGAGGGTGTACCTGCACTGCTGGATTCTGTGCGGTCTCTGTGGCCCAGACCTTGGCCCTACTCTGTGGAGGTTGGCAGATGGGCGGGTGTGGTATCATGGGTGCTCTGCCCCTGCCAGGGCCAGCTTTAGCTCCTAGCCCAGCCTAGAGGTGGGGCTTCCAGGGGCTGGGGGCAGGGGGCTAGATTTGTCTTCTTGTGACTTCCTCATGGCCTGGGTGCCAGGCCTACTCATTCCTGGGGCAGCACCATCTGGAGGGGCGGGACCTCGCGGCCTTTGGGGGGCAGGCGAGTGCGCTGGGCTGTGCAGGCGAGGGGGGCCCGGCGGGGAGCGCAGGAGGAGCGCGGCGGGCTCAGCCCCGCGCTGCCTGAGCAGCAGCCGCAGCGCGTCGGGGTTCTCAGCTGGGGCCCGCAGCAGCTCCGCGGGCTGAAGCTCGGCGTGGAGGAGCAGGGCGGGGTGGGTCCGGCCGTGCAGGAGGAGGGCGGGGTGGGCTTGGGGGTGCAGGAGCGGGGCGGCCGCGGCCACGAGCCCAACCTGGGGGTGGTGTGGGGACCGCCGGACGGTGCGGACTGGAGGCGCCCACCGCTGTGGACAGGCTCCGCGGGCTGGCCTGTGGCGCAGGAGGAGGGACTGGGGCCCCGCAAGCAGTACCAGGAGAAGGGGGGAGGCAGCCCCGCAGTGCAGGAGTGGGGCGAGGCCCGCGCCGGGGTGCAGGAGCGGGGGGAGGGGAGCCCACGCAGGCTGCTGCAGCAGCCGGAGCAGCTCCCCGGATTCGGGGACGGCTCCTGCGTGCCTGGAGAGGGGCCGGAAAGTTCGGGCGAGCTGGGAGAGAGGAACTGGGAGAGCTGCGAGCACCTCAGACGGGAGGCGGTGGTCCTGGGAGCGGTCACTGCGCGCCGAGACAGACCCGAGCTAGTAGGGAGGGCCCGGCCTGTGGGGCCCCGAGGACCTGAGGGGGAGGGGCGCCTGGGGGTACAGGAAGCAAATTGGTTGCCTGGGGTGCAGGAGGGACAGGTGGTGCAGGCTGTCCAGGAAACATACCTGAACGGGAAGGGGTCCCTAGAGGAAGAGGGACCGCCGGAGGGGCACAGGACTCGGAGGCGCAGGCGGAGAAGGAGGTGGTAACCCGCAGGCGACCTGCTTGGCATCAGGATCCCTCCAGGGCCGAGGGGAGCGCAGGATGTAGAGATTTGGGGAGTGGGGAGCAGGAGAGCGCTGTCAACCGGGGAGCTTTGGAAGCCACTGCCCAAGGGCAGGCAGTGGCCCGGAGGAACCTCTTCTTCTACCTCAGCCTGGGCATCGTCGGAGCTGTGTCTGCAGGGAGGCAGCGGAAGGCGGCAGGTAAGAAAGCCTATTACTGTGCTCAGTGGAGTTGGTGCGTTTGGAATCAAGGGGCTGTAGTTACCTTGGGAGAGGGTGGTCTCTAAACTGCCCTTGTTCTCTCGATTTTTCTACCCGGGGAGGGAGGAGGCAGTGCAGTTTCCAACAAGGCAAGACCTCTCCCCCCAATAGTGGATAGTATTATGGCAGCTGGAATGATGGGGCATCTTCTTAGAGTCTAGACTGGAAGTGAGACCGTCTGGGTGGCTGCCAGGTCTGGGCAGAGGGAAGAGAGAGAGCTCCAGGGCCGAAGTTGTAGGGAGGTAGTCAGCCCTCCACCTGCCTACTGGTGGAGATAGGGGTGACTCTGCCATAGCTGGGATGGTGCAATCAGCACATGTTGCCTCAAGTCCTCAAAACACATTCTAGTAAAGGGAAGAGGGGCAGCATTGCATTAACAGAGTCTTATTTTGTAACCCTGTTGGCCATGTGAGCTGAATGTGAGTGTGGGAGCCAGTGGCTTGGGCATGAGCCTGACCTGCTCCCACCACGCAGTCTTTGTCACAGCTGATTTATACTGTGGGCTCCAAGCCAAGGAGGGATAGCGGACAGAAGGGTGGACAGTAACTGGTGAGGCTTTCTGTCTCCATGGGACCCCGGGACCCCAGGACCCAAACCTGAAAGGGATGCAAGAGGAGGGTGTACCTGCACTGCTGGATTCTGTGCGGTCTCTGTGGCCCAGACCTTGGCCCTACTCTGTGGAGGTTGGCAGATGGGCGGGTGTGGTATCATGGGTGCTCTGCCCCTGCCAGGGCCAGCTTTAGCTCCTAGCCCAGCCTAGAGGTGGGGCTTCCAGGGGCTGGGGGCAGGGGGCTAGATTTGTCTTCTTGTGACTTCCTCATGGCCTGGGTGCCAGGCCTACTCATTCCTGGCCGGGGAGAGGGGAGGCTTGGTTGGCCAGCTTATGCGCCTTATCCTCTTAGGTCTGTTCACCTCATATCTGGCACTGTCAAGGTTCTTGCTTCCCCAGCCTTTGGGTGGAGGTGAGTGCAGAGTTGCTGCCTGCCTCAGAGCCTTAGCTGGGTCCCATCTCTGCCCCAGCCCATGGTGTGGCTCTGAGTCACATGGTCCCCAGACCTCTTTCCTGCCAGACTAGGTGGAGATAGTGCTCTCCTGTGGGGGCAAAGGAAGTGGTGGTGATGGCTGCTGCCTGCAGCTGGGATTGCTGGAGGAGCTGGTTAGCCTGCTGCTCATGCAAACCCAAACCTGTCTGTCAGCTTCAGCCCATGTCTGTCCCACTGACACCCCAAACACTCATGCTTCACCGGAAGTTCAGCTGCTGTGTCCATGGTGCCTGGCTCTTCTGGAATGGCCAAAGTGGTTCTGACTCTCCGGTTTCAATGGAGAGAATTGTCTGTTCTAAACACATACACATAATCACACATCTTCACCCACTTATTTCAGGTTGACTTTTTTGAGTTTGTGATAGATGAAGAGAAGGAGAAAGGGTATGGCATTAGACAGATCGGTTTTGATCTGGTCATAACACTTACTAGCTGCATAACTTCCCAGGCAAGATAATGCTTCTGGGCTTCAGTTTCCTTGTCTGTGCAGTAGGCCATGACTTTCCCTACAGTGACCTGAATGCAGAGGGTTCACACCCTTCTTTGCCAGACTGGTGCCCACCTTCCCAGGAACCCTGGCTACCTGTGGACCCTAAGCCCGAGATTATCCCCCTGCTTTGTGCTTATTCTGGAAGATGAAGTGGGTTTTTTTTTTTTTTGTCCTTTTTTGAGACCAGCAGAGGGTTCACACCCTTCTTTGCCAGACTGGTGCCCACCTTCCCAGGAACCCTGGCTACCAGATGTTGAGGAGGAGGAGTCAGTGCTCCCAGAGCTTTTCCTGTGGACCCTAAGCCCGAGATTATCCCCCTGCTTTGTGCTTATTCTGGAAGATGAAGTGGGGTTTTTTTTTTTTTTGTCCTTTTTTGAGACCAGCCGCACCGCGCTCAGCCAGTGAGCGCTGTGAGCGCACCGGTCATCCCTATATAGGATCCGAACCTGCAGCGGGAGCGCTGCTGCGCTCCCAGCGCCACACTCTCCCGAGTGCGCCACGGGCTCTGCCCTTGTTTTGTTTTTAATAGCAGCTTTATTGAAGTATAATGACATATGGTAAACTGAACATCTTTAAAACATACAACTTAATAAGTTTTTTTTTTTTTTCTGACTGGTAACGGAATAGCAACCCTCGGCACGGTGTGGTCTGCACTATGCTCAGTGAGCGCACCAGCCATCCCTATATGGGATCCGAACCCGCGGCCTCAGCGCTACCAGCGCCGCACTCTCCCAAGGGGCTGGTCCCACAATTTAATAAGTTTTAACATAAGTATATACCCATGAAACCACCACCACAATCAAGATAGTGAACATACTCCTTATTCCCAAACCCCCCAAATTTTTCATGTGCTCCTTTGGAATCCCTCCTTCCAACCCCTCCTCTGCAGTCTCCTTTCCCCTGGTAACAGACTGGTCTGCTTTCTGTCACTATATGGGAGTTTGTATTACCTAACATTTTATATAAATTGAGTCAAACAGCATGAGCTCTTTTTTTGTCTGTCTTCTTTCACACTGTGTAATTATTTTGAAATTCATCTATGTTGTTGCATGTACCAATAGTTCATTCCTTTTTATTGTTGACTAGATTGTTGCATGCATGTGCCACAGTTGTTAAAACATTTATCTGTTGATGGGTTGTTTTCAGTTTTGGGTTATTACAAATAAAACTGCTATGAACATTTGTGTTAGTTTTTGTATGGACATATGCATTTATTTCTCCTGTCTAAATCCCTAGGATTGGAATGGCTGTATCATATGGTAGGTGAACATTTAACTTTTAAGGAACTGCCAGACTGTTCTCCAAAGTGATTGTCCAACTTTATATACCCACCAGCTGTGTATGAGAGTTCTAGTTAGTCCACATGTTTGTTAACACTTAAGATCAATTTCTTTAGTTTTTAGAATTCTAATATGTCTGTAGTGGTATCTCATTATGGTTTTAATTTGCATTTCCTTAATGACCAATGTTGAGCATCTTTTCATGTGCTCATTTGCCATTTGTATGTCTTTGGCCTTGTGTCTGTTCGGGTTTGTTTACCCATTTTTGTTTTTTGGGGGTTTTTTTTGGTGGCTAGCCTATAAGGGGATCAGACCTTGGTGTTTTCAGCATCATGCTATAACCAGGTGAACTAACTGGCCAGCCCATTGTTTACCCATTTGTAATTGTGTGTGTGTGTATGTGTGTCTGTGTGCGTGTGTGTTTTTCATGGTGAGTTTTGAAGAGTTCTTTATGTGTTCTGGGTATAAGCTCTTAATCAGATATATGATTTGCACGTATTTTCTTCCAGTCTGTAGCTTGCATTTAAATTCTCTTAACAGTGTCTTTTTGAAGAGAAATTTAAAATTTTAATGAACCTCAATTTACCAATTTGTTCTTTTTTAGATTGTGCTTTTGTTGTGTGTCTAAGAAATCTTTACCTAACCCAAAGTTCCAATGGTTTTCTTTTTTTTTCCTCCTGTGTTTTCTTTTAGAAGTTTTGTAGTTTGGGGTTTTACATTTAGACCTATAATTCATTTTGGGTTAATTTTTGTACATGGTGCAAGATATGAATCAAAAATCAGGTTTTTTTGCATGTGGAGATCTAACTGTTCCAGCACCATTTGTTGAAAGACTTGTCTTGGGCTTCTGGTCAAGATGGCGGAATAGACAGTCCTTAGCCTTACTCCTACAAATTAACCAATTTACAACTATAAAAAAGCAACAACAGCCGACCTGAGGCTGCTAGAACTCAGGAGAAGAGGAGGAGAGACCTACAGAGTACATGAAGGTGGGAGAAGCTGCGATGAGAGAAAGAAAAAAACCACTCCAACCATTTTGAATCCTAGCCGCTTCCAGGCTGAAACTGATGAGCGCATGGAGCCGGAGCCAGCAAAAGCCGCAGCTGTGCTTTTTGGATGAAGTTGCGTGGAGGCAATAGGAGAGAAGAGGGCCTTGGTGACCCCGCAGGCCATCAAGACCACTAATAGGGTTCCTGTGGATGCACATAGGAGTGAGGAGCAACAACAACTGAAAAAAAGGAGCCACTCAGAGGCCAGTGAGTCATTGCAAGGGACTGATGCACAGCCTGTCCCATGGGAAGTGTTTGCCGCATGGGCGGTGGGGGAGACAGGCCCACCAGGAGAACACTGGGGCACAGCAAGGACAGCTGATCTACCCCCCAGTCAGTGCAGGACCACTCAGAGGAGACTGGTCAGGAGTATAGAATTGCATTGGGTGAAGTTTGATGAAAAGACTCAGGCCCAGATCAGAGTTTCAACACAACCCAGGTGCACCAGGTCTCTGGAAAGCTGGAAGTACCTATAAAGTCAACCATTAAAACTAGAGCTGCACAAAAAGCTTTCCCTAGGGAATCAGCAGCACAGCAGCAATTTGGCTAAACCACACAGCTAAAGTACTGGTCCTCACAGGAAGTTCCCCCATTTTAGAAGTAAGCAAAGGACAAAAAATTAGTTCTGGCTGAGGTACACTGCCAGCACCTTGGGGCCAGCCCAGGGATCTGAGGTATGGAGCAGGGGACCGGACACGCCTCCAGCAACCAGGCACACTGCCAGCACCTTGGGGCCCACCTGGGGACTGGAGGCATGGAGGCAGGGACCAGATGCCCCTCCCACAACCAGGTACATTGCCAATGCCTCAGGGCCCACCTAGGGACCAGAGGCATGGACCCGGGGACAAGACCTCCCTCCCACAACTAGGCACACTGCCAGAGCCTCAGGGCCTGCCCAGGGACCAGAGGCATGGACCCGGGGACAAGACCTCCCTCCCACAACCAGGCACACTGCCAGCACCTCAGGGCCTGCCTGGGGTCCTGAGGCATGGGTCGGTGGACTGGACCCCCCCACAACCAGGTGCACCACCAGTGCCAAGGAGCATGCCGAAAACACCACCTCCATGTCGGTGGCCCACCACAGCCACCACAATAACTATGGCTGTCACGAAAGTGGGTAGTCACCACAACCACCACGCAGATGGTCTGCCAGCCACTGGAGTGCATTGACACAAGGAGAGTCACCAGCAGAGACCAAAGAAAAGAAGAGGATATCTCTGTCCACAAAGTCCATTCCAGAGTGACAGAAGAAGCATCTGTTCTATGATAATATTGGAGGACCTGAACACACCTTTCAGCATTGGACAGATCATCTAGGCAACAAATCAACAGAGCAACCATTACTCTTTCAGGAGAGTAGATTTCTTCTCTCTCCTGAAAATCAACAGAGTAATCATTACTTTTTCAGAAGGAGAGAAGAAATCTAGGGTTATCAGAAAGGAGAGGAGGGAGGGAGGGGGGAAGGGAGAGATTGGACAAGGGGCTTAAAGAATAAGTACGATTTGTCACAATATGTATGCTAGTAATATTGATTTGATCAACGTATGTCAACATTGAACCCCCAAAATATGTATAATCAATTATGATTCAATAAAGATTAAAAAGAAAGAAAGAAAAACTTATCTCTTTACTGAATTGCCTTTGAATCTTTGTCAGAAATTAATTGTATATGTGTGGGTCTAATTCTGGACTCTGTTTTGTTCCATTGATCTATTTGTCTGTCTTTATCCCAATATCACACTGTCTTGGTTACTGTGGGTTTATAATAAGTCATGAAATAAGGATAACAACTCAAACTTTGTTTTTCCTTTTTAAAATTTCTTTAGATATTTTAGATTCTTTGCACTTCCATATGCATTTTAGAATTTGTTTGTCAATTTCAACAAATAAGCCTGCTGGGATTTTGATTGGGATGGTGATCATTTTGGAGAGAATTGACATCTTAGCAATATTGAACCTTCTGACCCACAAACATTGTATATCTCTGTATTTATTTAAGTTTTCTTTAATTTCTATTGGCAGTGTTTTGTAGTTTTCACTGTACAGTTCTTTTCCATCTTTTGTCAGACATATTGCATAATTTTTGATGCTCTTGTAAATTTCTTTTTTTTATGGTATTGGTGTTTTTTTAATTTAATCTTATTTTTTTATTTTTTTTTTTATTTTTTTTTCAGGGGATCTTAACCCTTGGCTTGGTGTTGTCAGCACCATGCTCTCCCAAGTGAGCTAACCGTCCATCCTTGTATAGGGATCCGAACCCATGGCCTTGGTGTTATCAGCACCGCACTCTCCCAAGTGAGCTAACCGTCCATCCTTGTATAGGGATCCGAACCCATGGCCTTGGTGTTATCAGCACCGCACTCTCCCAAGTGAGCCATGGCTGGCCCCCTGGTTTTTTATTTTTAAAAACCATTTTAATTGTAAAATATACATAACATAAAATTTATCATTTTAACCATTTTTAAGCATACAGTTCAGTGGTAGTAAATAAATTCATAATATTGAGTAACCATCATCACCATCTCCAGAACTCTTTTCATCTTGCAAAACTGAAACTCTGTACCCATTAAACAATAACTCCCCATGCCGTCCTCCCCCATTCTACTTTCTGTGTCTGTGAATTTGACTATTCTAGGTGCTTCATAGGAGTAGAACCATACGGTATTTGTCCTTTTGTGACTGGCTTATTTCACTTAGCATAATGCATTCAAAGTTTATCCGTGTTGTAGCACATGTCAGAATTTTCTTCTTTTTAAAGATTAGATAACATTCCATTGTATTAATACACCACATTTTGATCATTCATCTATTCATGGACACTTCATTGCTTCCACCTTTGGCTATTGTCAATAATGCTGCCTTAAGATGGTATTGATTTTTTAAATTTCAGTTTCCAGTTGCTCTTTACTGGTATATATAAATACTATTTTTTTTTATATTGAGCCTGAATCCTGTGTTAACCTGGAAAAAATACATTAGAGAAAAATATCTCCAAATATGTTGAGTTCATTTGTGATAGAAAATTGGATTATAATCCAGAATGCATACCATGGCAAGCCACGAATGCATTCAGTGAAGGAGGGGTAAGAGAAAGCTTTTATTGGCAAAAGGGGAGAGGTTCACATAAGCCGCTTGGAAACAGAGATTGTTGGTTCAAGATGCTCAAAGTCAGATTTGTTGTCAGTTCATTGGTCGAGATGCCATTACTGGGCAAGATTCTTCTCCAAGCATCTTATCTGAATGGCTGCTGTTCTAAAGAATGTCTAATGATAAACTTTGTCACAGAAACATGTGCATATGTGCAAAGCAGGAGATGTGTGAAGGACACGAAAGAGTGAAGGGATTTCTGATGGGTTTTTAGAAGTTCCTTGGAAACAGTTCTTATCTCAAACAAGCAAACATGAGCACCCCTCCTTTGTGCCTTTCCTGGTTCTATTTTGTCTGGGTCTGACAGAAAATGATTTCATCAACTTTCATACCTGTAACCTTGCTTAATTGATTGATTAGCTTTAACAGCTTTTTTGTAGCTTCCATTGGAATTTCTACGTAGATGTCATCTGCTAATGAAGACAGTTTTACTTCTTCCTTTTTGATCTTTATGCCTTTTTTTTTTTTTTTTTTCCCTTGCCTGATTGGACTGGCTACATCCTCTGGTATAATGTTGAATAGAAGAATAGATACCTCGTTTCTAATCTTTGAGGGAAAGCATTCAGTCTTTTTCCGTCAAGCATTATGTTAGCCTTTTCTTTCTTTTTTTTTTTTTTTTTTTCCCTTGCCTGATTGGACTGGCTACATCCTCTGGTATAATGTTGAATAGAAGAATAGATACCTCGTTTCTAATCTTTGAGGGAAAGCATTCAGTCTTTTACCGTCAAGCATGATGTTAGCCTTTTCTTTCTTTTTTTTTTTTTTTTGGTCTTTTGTCTTTTTTCCGCCCCGTACCGGACCGGGGACCGGCAACGGGATCGCAAGCCTCGGTGTTGCTCCTCGGTGTTGCTCCCGCGCCTCGCTCAGCCAGTGAGCGGGAGCCGGTCCGTATGTGGGATCCGAACCCT
>NW_007730843.1:22837-66734 GCF_000696425.1 Galeopterus variegatus | reverse complement strand
GCGGGAGCGCTGCCGCGCCTCCCAAGCGGCGCACTATCCAGTGCGCCACCGGGCCGGCCCCAGCTGTAGCCTTTTCATATGTGGTCTTTATCAGGTTGCAAAAGCTCCCTTCTGTTCCTACTTTGATGGGAGTTTTGATCAGGAATGGATGTTAGATTGTGTCAAATGCTTTTCCCGTGTCTATCAAAATGATCGTTGGATTTTCTCTTTTGGTTTGTTAACATAGTGAATTATACTTACTGATTGATTTTCAAATATTAAAACAACCTAGCATTCCTGAGACAAACCCACTTGGTTATGATGTATTATTCTTTGTATATATTGTTAGATTCTATTTGCTAAGGAATTTAAGAGTTTTTATATCTGTGTTTATGAGGGTAATTTTCTTTTCTCTATTTTTAGGGATTCTGCTATTGAAGAGGGTAGTTTCTTTTCTTGTAATGTCTACATGATTCATAGTATACATCCTTAACTTATCATAGTTTACCGTCAACTTATATTAGTATAAGAAACTTTGTATATTTTTATTTCTCCCCTCTCTTCATGCTATTATTATAAAAAATATATACATTATAAACCCCATACTACATTGGTATTATTTTTATTTAAACAGTCAATTTATCTTCTAAAGGGATTTAAATAATAAGCAAAAAGTATCTTAAATAGTTACATGTGTAGTTAGTTTCTAGTGCTATTCATTTCTTTGCATAGGTTTGTATTTCTGTATGGTATTATTTTTCTTCTGTCCTTTTCTTAAGGACTTTCTTTAACATGTGTAATAGTGTTAGTGAGTCTGCTAGTGATGAATTCTTTCTGCTTTTTAAGTCTAAAAAATTTATTTTGCCTTTATTTCTGAAAGATATTTCCATTGAAATAGAATTCTAGGTTGTTAGTTTCTTTCAGTATTTTAATGATGTGCCATTGGCTTCTCACTTCTGTTGTTTTGGTGAGATATCTGCTATCCTTATCTTTGCTCCCCTGTACTTAATATGTTCTTCCCTGCCTCTCTTGCTACTTTGAAGATTTTCTCTTTATCGTTGATTTTGAGCAATTTGATCATGATGTATCTTGTAGTTTTCATCATGTTTCTTGTGCTGGAGTTTGTTGAGCCTCTTAGATCTTGGACTGTGAGCCTATAGTTTTGATCAAATTTGGAAAAATTTTAGCCATTATTTCTTCAAATACTTCTTCTGTCTCTAACTCTCTCTCTCCTCTTCTCAGGAACTCCAGTTATAGATACGTTAGTTTACTTGAAGTTGTTCCAGTGCTCACTGATGCTTTTGTTCATTTTTTAATTCTCTTTATTTCCTTTGTTTCATTTTGGATAGTTTTTATTGTATTATCTTCAAGGTCACTAACTTTTTCTTCTGCAATGTCTAATCTGCCTTTAATTCCATCCCTTTATTTTTTCATCTTGTATTAGTCTGTTTCCATTGCTTATAACAAAATACTTGGAACTGGGTGATTTATAAAAAAATTAAATTTATTGCTTACAGTTTTTGAGGCTGCGAAGTCCAAAGTCCATCTGGTGGTGGTGACAGTGCCCAGGGGTCTCACATTGCAAGATGGTGGAAACAGAGAGAGAAAGAGAGACAGACTCTCCTCTCCTTTTAAAGCCCTCAGAACCACGCCCCTGACCACCTGTTTTAATCCCTTCACTACTGCACAGTCCTACAATCCAATCATCTGTTCAAGGCTCCACCTTTCAGTTACCGTAATAGGATTTCCCATCCTCTTCACAGTCACAGTGGGAGCTAAGTTTCTAATACATAAAACTTGGGGGACACAATTCAAGCTTCAGTGAGTTTTGGGGGGACATAATTCAGTCCACTACACATCTCATATATTATAGTTTTTATTCTAGAAGCTTCATTTGAGTCTTTAAGAAAATCTTTTGTCTCAACTTTTTGAACATATAGAATATGATTATAATAACTTTTAATGGCTTTGTCTACCAATTCTAACATCTTGTCAGTTCTGGGTTGGTTTTGATTGCTTTATCTCTTTGTTATGGGTCATAGTTTTCTACTTTTTTGCCAGCCCAGTAATTTTTTTTTGGATGCCAGACAATATGAATTTTACTTTGTTGGTTTCTGGATATTTTTATATTCCTGTAAATATTTTTGAGCTTTGCTGTGGAATACAGTTAAGTGACCTGGAAACAGTTTGATCTTGTTTTTAAGATTTGTTAGGTGGGACCAGAGTGGTGTTCAGTTCAGGGTTAATAATTCCCCACAGCTGAGGCAGGACCCTTCTGTGTCTTCTGCCCAGTGCCTAGCTTTTCCAGTCTGGCTGGTAAGGACAAGCATTTTTCCTATCCTTGTGAGCACAAGGTGCTGTTACTTCTAATCCTTTTGGGTGGTTCTTTTCCCCAGTCTTGAGAAGTTTCCTCACATGCGTGTGATGATCACTGTTTGGCTGATACTCGAAGGGGAGCTTTACAGACCTCTGTGGTGCTTTCTCCTCTCTGATACTCTATTCTGTGAATTCTAGCCACCTGATTCTCCCTGGACTCCTGGCTCTGTTTCCTCAACTCAGGGACTCTGCTGCGTCGAGCTTCCCTTTGCCATAGCCTGGAAACTCTTAATTGTGGGGATCACTGTCCCTTGTTTCCTGGTGTCTGATGTCGTGAAACTGTTTCATATTATTTTGTCCATTATTTTGTTGTTTCTATCAGGAGAGCAAATCTGATCTCTGTTATTCCATCGTGGCCAAAGATGAGGATTTGACTTTCATTGCCCCATTCCCACCCTTCCCATCTTTCAGTCCGTTCACTTTAGATGCATCTTATTTTTTCTTCAATCTGTTGTCCATGTGTACATTGTTATGATGTAGTAAACTGTGATGACTTTTTCTTTTCTGCACAACTTTTTGTTTCCCTGGAGTTGCTTTTTTGTTCGTTTGTTTGCTTAGTTTTCTGTGTAACTTTGAATTAGACTCTCTAATAACTGTCTGAGTTTCTCAAGATGTCAATTCCAGTAGGTATTCTATCAAATTCATCTTTCTGAAGAAGTCTCAGAGTGTTCTGCCCTGTGGCAGCATGGGCTAGTTGGCATCATTACTAACGCCTTGCTGTCCTCCTGGGTCTCCCTTCAGCATCCTGGGTGTTTCCTTCATAGCCCTTCTGTGTTGGATCTCCTGTTTCCTATATCTTGTGTCTTCCCCTTTGTTGGTTTACTCTCTAGTTTTGGTAGAGCACATCCTCTAGTAGTTTCCTGAGAGAGGAGTGTGTATGGGTGGTAGATTTTGAGATCATGCTTGCCTGACACCTGATTACTCAGTTGGTGTTTTAGCTGAATATAGAGATCTAGGTTAGAAATTGTTTTCCTTCAGAATCTTGAAGGCATTACTGCATTGTCTTTTAGGTTCCAGAGTTAATGTTGCAGCCTACAGTAATTTCAGATCCTCTGAGTGGCATGGATAAGCTGTTGATACTGTTTTATCCCACATGTGGCCAGGAGGAGATAATCTACATCTCACTTAAAAAAAAAAACAAAAAAAAAACTCCTTCCAAAAAAGACTTGACTTGCTAAAGTTTTGAGGTCTAGATTAAAAAAAAAAAAAAAAAAAACTAGAAAAGTTTAGATAAGTTTGAGAATCTAATAAGGAAAACATTATTAGAATGAATTTCTTTTTTCTTTTCTTTTTCTTTTTTTTAATAAAGATGACCGGTGAGGGGATCTTAACCGTTGACTTGGTGTTGTCAGCACCACGCTCACCCAGTGAGCAAACCGGCCATCCCTATGTGGGATCCGAACCTGTGGCTGTGGTGTTATCAGCACCACGCTCACCCAGTGAGCAAACCGGCCATCCCTATGTGGGATCTGAACCTGTGGCTGTGGTGTTATCAGCACCACACTCTCCTGAGTGAGCCACGGGTCGGCCTTAGAATGAATATCTTGGGCTATGGGTATAGTGATTTCTCTATCCACTGACATTAATGGGACTCAGACAGCATCGAGAATTATCTTCTGTATAATAAGTAGGCCCATAACCTGATGCTTATGACCATGATGTGAAGGTCATTCTAAAAAAGTGGTTCATATCTACAATGGAGAGAATATCTGAAAACAATACTCTTCTGGCCAGGTTAAAGATTGGCACAATTACAGGCTTTCTACAGAGTATCGGTTCTCAACCCCAATCTGAATTTATCTGAAGACGCTTTCTAAGCTCCCAGGCGATTTTAAGCACAGCAGGAAAAAGAGCCACCACTCTCAGAGCATAGAGTAGACCCTTGCTTCTCTGATTGTGGTCTGTGGACCAGCATCAGCAGCATCATTTGGGAGTTTGATAGAAATGCAGACTCTAGGTGCCAGCCCCTGGCACACTTGGGAGAGTGCGGTGCTGATAACACCAAGGCTGTGGCTTCAGATCCCATATAGGGATGGCCGGTTAGCTCACTTGAGAGAGCGTGGTGCTGACACCACCAAGTCACCGGTCATCTTTAAAAAAAAAAAAGAAAGAAAGAAATGAAGACTCTTAGGCCCCACCCCATATCTGTGGGAACACAATCTGCATTTTAACAAGATCTCCAGGTAATGTGTATGTTGTATATTAAAGTTTATCAAACTTTTTTTTTTTTTTTTTTGTCTTTTGTCTTTTTCCGTGTCCGGCAACGGATCGCAACCCTCAGTGTTGCCCCCGTACCGGACCAGGGACCGGCAACGGGATTGCAAACCTCGGCGTTGCTCCCACGCCTCGCTCAGCCAGTGAGCGGGAGCCGGTCCGTATGTGGGATCCGAACCCTCGGGCGGGAGCGCCACCGCGCTTCCCAAGCGGCGCACTACCCAGTGCACCACCGGGCCGGCCCAAGTTTATCAAACTTGAATAAAAAAATTTAAATAAAAAAAGCCTTTTTAAATAAAAGATATTGAATATGCAACATACAAATTTAGTGATTTGAAACTTATTTATCCATGCAACAAATACTTATGAGCACCTGCTGTGGGCCACACTATTCTGAGTGGAGTGGGGGTGGGCCTGTATAATATTTTGTGTCTGGCTGTTTTGTTTGTAATTTTTTATTTTCCCAATTTAAAAAAAAATCCTGTTCTAATTTTGTGGGCACAGTATTTTTCTCTGAAGATATTAATAAGAGTTTTCTGTCTGAAATTTTCTTCTGCAGAATCTGTTTCCTCTTGGTTGCATTTTTTGTGTGTTTTGTTCTGTCTCCCATGTTAGAGGCTTTCCTTGGGTGTCTGGTGATTTTTTGTTGTCTGCTCTTGATTAAGGGAGGGAGACTTACAGTGCTGAGTAGACTTGTTGACTAAGCTTTGTATGGTGACCATTTGTATGGTTGGCCATTTGTTGGGAACCTCCAATGTTGAAATCTTGACATCTTTTTTGGCCTGGTCAGAGTCCCCAGAGAAGACATCTCTTGTCTCCTGCCTGGGAGTGGAGGCCTGGCTTCATGTTCTGGGAGCAGGTGGAGAAGGGATCTGGGACCTTCACATCTGCTGTGTGTGCTTTCCTTGTTTGAGATGTAGAACCCCTCCCCTCCACCCCCCACTCTCAACCAACCCTGTCGTGCCACTGTTCGGAGGCTTTCAGTTTATGCTCTCTAGTGAAATCCCTGGCTTTGCAGGGTAGTGGAGGGGCAGTCACCTGGTGGCTTCATGTGGGGGAGGAAGTCTGGGGATCTTACTGTTTTTTAAATAGCTTTTAACTAATCTTCTGTATTTTAGCATTTTTAGCATTTCCCTCCTGACAGATCAACTCTTCCAGAGGTTTCTGGGGCTCCCATGGAGGGGACTCTGTGGGGTCAGTCAAGTGCCTCTCACCTTGGGATCTGTGATTTTCTCAGGTCTGCTCTCCACTCACTGGCCCATCTGATTTCCAGCTTATAAAATTTTGTTGTGGTTGTCTTTTCTACCATTCTCTTCATCCTCAGGGACTTATGCCATTCATACAAATTCTTTTTTTATTGTAGTTTGGTGGGGTTTCAGGAAGGAATGAAATATGTGTATGTGTGCAATCTGTTTTTTCCTGGAACCTCTATCTCCTCTTTAACTTCCTCACAGGATCCACGGATTCATTCATTCACAGATGATATGGTACATGTTTAGCAGGTAAGATATGATAAGATCTCAGCTCTGCCCTTCATGGGCCCACATCCTTGAGCCAAGCAATTTAGTGTATAGTTGTGTATGGACCAAACCCTGGCTTCGTGTTTTACTCTCTGGGTGACCCTGTCACTTCTTCAGAGCCTCAGCTTTCTTATCTGTAAAATGGGGATAATCTAGGGTAGTAAGGAGAGTTTTTAATCAGTAAATGAAAATAAAGATTTTAGTAAAATCGTGCACATAGTGTCTTCTTGAGGACCCAGACCGTGACTTCTGCTTCTTCATATTCCTGCAGAACCCTTAGCACAGGGTAAACACATAACAGGTACACAGTGAGTGACTGAAGAGAGCGAATGGGTGAGAGGTTTGACCTGGTCCCTTCCCTCAGCAGCTGTGCCTCCTGGGAGCCCCAGCTGACAGCTCCAGCTTGGTGTGATAGTACTGGGTTCTTCCTGTCTCTGTCTGGCCACTAAATGCTGTGTCCCCTAATGAGGCAAGGTCCTCTATCTGGGCCCCTGACCTTCACCAATCCCTGACCTTGGCAGGACTGCCCCTCCTTGGCCAAAAGAGAATCACCGTCACTGCATATTTGCTTTTCCACAACTCATGGTGATCCATTCCCTATGGCAGCTCTTTTTTTTTTTTTTTTAAATTAATTAATTAATTAATTAACTTACAACAGCTGCTTAATGCCTCGGACCAGGCAAGCCCCTTCCCAATTTCTTCACTGATCAAGTGGGCAGGCGGGATATAGTGGGATTTAAGGTGTATATCTACGAACCCCTGGCATTTCTTTCACTCCCAGACTCTCCTGGGTCCTACAGCCTGCCCTGGATTGTGTTCCCAGCTTCTGGGGTTTTGATGTAGACATGGTCCCAAGGGGATGAACAATGATGCATCTTGCAGAGTAAATGTTCTCCAGTTCACAGCTCTGGCTTCTCCTCACCACTATTCTTTTCCCCACCCAACCTCCAGGGCCCAACAATAGGCCCCTTCAGCTCTGGGCTCTTGCTGAGGGAGTGGGGGTGGTGCGAGGCCTGAGCCACAGCAGGCAGGGTGACCCAGCCGGAGGCCTCTGCCCAGCCCTGGAAGAGCTCCAGGAGTGTCTGGCTGCTGAGAGCTGGACTGCATCCTTCCTTCCACTTGCCATCCTCCCTTCCCGGGAGTCACTGCTGGGCCCCAGTGCTGTGACCGCACCTGGGCAGGATGATTGGTGAGAGGCAGCTCTCTGCAGTACTCAGCATCCCAGGCCTGGCACCCAGTGTGCGTGGGCACGAGATCCAGACAGCTGCAGGAATTTATCCTCTGTCACACGCTGCTGGTGTTTGTGTGCGGGGGAGGGATGCTCCAGGAACACGTAGGGCTCTCAGTGTCCTGACTCTGAGTGTCAGGGTTTGCACACTGCTCTTTAGCTGGTGGGGCATGAAACACCTCCACAATAGTTTCAAGACCAACTTGGTGCAGTTGGGGCATTCAGTGTGGGCTGTGTTGTGTTGTTTAGTCAGATCCTTTCCTTTCCTCTCTAAGAGTTACACCTCCTTCCCTGTTAGAATTGAAGATGGGGCCGGCCCAGTGGCGCACTGCTACAGTGCGCCGCTTGGGAGCGCGGCGGCGCTCCCGCCGAGGGTTCAGATCCCACATACAGACCGGCCGCTCACTGGCTGAGCGAGGTGCGGGCGCAACACCAAGGGTTGCGATCCCGTTGCTGGTCCTGGTCCGGTACGGGGGGGACGCTGAGGGTTGCGATCTGTTGTCGGTCACGAAAAAACAAAAAAAAGAAAAAAAAAAAAAAAAACGAATTGAAGATGAGGCATAGGAGGGTCCTTGTCTGCCCCTGCTTCTG
Organism: Galeopterus variegatus; assembly: GCF_000696425.1. Classification (NCBI taxonomy): domain Eukaryota; kingdom Metazoa; phylum Chordata; class Mammalia; order Dermoptera; family Cynocephalidae; genus Galeopterus; species Galeopterus variegatus. Next base: position 58,826 of record NW_007730843.1, on the reverse strand, counting down.
CGCCCTGCCTTCCCACCCTCGCACTCCCCTGTTCCATCCTCTGTCTGGGCGAGGCTGGGATGCCTGACAAACCTAGGCCTCCTTCCCATCAACCCCTGTGGCATCCTGTACCCCAGCTCTCCTTCTGCAGTCTGATGAGAAGGCACCTTTGTGAAGGCTGAGTCAGGGCTTTCCCTCTGCCTGAGGGACTGGTTCAGTTGTCCCTGGGTCTGGGTCTGAAACAGCTTTGTCGGAGCAAAGTAGCTTAGTGAGTATGGGACAGGAGCAGCTGTAATGAGATTGACAGCCCCTCTTCCCATGAAGGTGCTGGCTTCTCTGGATTAGAAATAATGCAGAGGGGCCAAGCCGGGCGGGTGGGGTGGGCAGGGTGGGCAGGACAACCAGGTATGTTCCTGATATCCACTGGGAAGTAAGGTGGCAGCAGCTCACGGGAAGGAGGCAGGTCACCTTTCTCTAGTGTCTGTCACAAAGGCCAAAATCCTTTTCAGCACACTCTACAAGCTGCCTTGCCAGGTTCTGCCTTCAAGGTGACAGGTGTAAACAGATGGTTATTTTTTTTTTTTCTGACTCTCTTCTGCCGGTTACTTTACAATGTACAAACCACATTTGAGGAGTGTGCATAGGGCTCCCTTGATAGAATTATGTACTAATACAGAGAGGTACAGGAATAGTGACCCTATAAGGATTGGAGCATGATGGATGATTAAAATGTTTTATACTTGTGGCTGTTTACCACATGTACTATTTATTATGTGTTTATACTACTCTGGTCTTCAAGCATTCCTTCAACAAAACAACATGGTGCATGGCAAAAATAACTATTTGGGGATAGGAAATGGGAATTTACAGAAGAGATGGAATAAGATTTGGGCTTCGAGGGGAGTTTAAGAGTTCATTATGTAGACAGAGAGAAGGAGGGTCACGAAGAATAGCTTAGACATTAAAATGAAAGAACGAGGTATGTCTAGGGAAGGGTAAGCATTTGACTCGGCTGGACAGAGAGACAGTTGAAGGGAATGGTGGGAAATGGAAGTGGAGAAATAGGTGAGGATTGGATCCTGAAGGGCCTTGTGTGCCAACAGGGGCTTTGGCTCAAGGATGCAAGCAGGAAGGGACATCAGGTCTGCGTTCAGATGACAACAGTAACAGTAGGCAACCATGTGTTAGGGGCTGTGCTGAGTGTGCGAGTTGTAATCTCTGACTCTTCATAGCAGCTCTGTGAAGGAGTTTCTATTTATCCCCACTTTACAGATGAAGAAATTGAAGCGTAGAGGTTAAGTGATTTGCCCAAAAGTTACCCAGTTCAAATGTGACAGAGCCAAGATTTCAGCCCAGGTCTGTCTGACTGCCGATCCCAAGGGTATAGATGGGAAGAACACTGAGGAAATTGTAGTAGCATGATTTTGTGGCATGCTTGGTAGAAGAGCAGGGGAAGGAGGGGGGAGTCATGGTTGGGGGCAGGGGGTGTGGTTTCTAGCCTGGATGGTAGCCTGGGTGACTGGTGTTGGCTTGTGATGTTTTCAGTTAAGGGTACAGAAGTACAGACTGGCCAAGTTTGAGGGGGCGATGGTAAGCTCAGTTTGGACATGCGGTTTATGGTTCCCAGGCAGTTTCCCAGTGGAGCTGCCCTGTAAATGTCTGCAAATATGGGTCTAGAGCTGCAGGGGCTCGGGAGTGGAGACAGATAGTACATGGTGGTAATAGGAGCCCTGGGAGAAGAAGTGACTCCCAGGTAGTGTAGCATCCTTTGAGAAGAGAAGGAAGGGTGCGTTCAAAAGTCTTAGGAAGTACCAACAGTTAACAAGAAGGGTGAAGAGGCTTCAGGGCCGGACTCAGCCTGTGGACTCAGCACTGCTGGTAAACACAGCCTCAGCCTTACCTCCCCTTGGCTGCCAAGCTTCCCGGGGAGGGAATGGGCCCCCTGTGCCCTGGAGATGAAGAGGGTGTGGTCAGCCATGGTGTGAGTCTGAATCACTCCCTTCTCTTCACTTGGCCCCTGGCCAGCCTCCTCCCCAGACCTGTGTGATGTCAGACCCAGGGCTGACCTGAAGGTACAGGGTTGTTTGGTGCAGTTCCCTCTGGGATGAGGTCCAGAGGGGAACCAGCCTGGCCTTGGTCCAAAAGCTTGGGCCCTGCACACAGAGGGGTGAGTTGAGGCTGACTGGACTTGGTGGGGTTGACATGTGGAGACAAGATAATCCTCTGGCTGGGGGAGGAGCTGTAAGCCCCTCTCTCCTCCCCAGTATGTTATTTTTCCTCCAGGGCTTGGAGAAGAGGGAGGCAGAGGTGGGAGAGGGCCAGCTTGGCTATAGGGTTGGCATATATCCCCGAGAATACGGTAGATTGTTTTGGAAAAATCCTCTTGGCCGGAAATTGCATGTCATGTCTGCTCCTAAGTGTGGATTTGTCACTTCACTGATGCTGTTAGAGAGGCTGGGGAGAGGGGAGTGGACAGCAGAGGCAGGTTGGTCCCCAGCACTCCTGGTTCCCTTTAGCTATGTGGTGTGGAGAGAGAAAGGGGCAAGTGAAGACCAGAGGGATGTACTTCTGGGGTGGAGTCCCCAAATCCTAGAGGTAGTTTGGATCCTGTGGGTGTCTTATAACAGGGTGGTATTGGGAGACGGGGGATTTATGGGGCGGGGAGGGGGAAAGAGGGCAGGGAGAAAGCACAAAGGAGGAATGGTTTGGATCAGACCTTTCATCCAACCAGAGCAAGAAGGGATGGGCCTGGCATTTTCAGCCTTGCTTTCTCCATAGCCTCCTGACTTTGGGTTCTTGCAGCTGCTTCCAAGACTAGTCTCTGCCATAGCTGCAGTAAGATGTTGAGGAACTTCTCCTTACAATAGAACTAGGTGTCCATGACCCCCTGTCTGGCAGGGTCCCCCCCCCCCCCATGCTTCAAGGTGGGGAAGTGGCTGTGTGGGGAGAGTGAGCCTTATGGGAACCCACCCAGTGCCCTACTGTGGTCTCTTTCCTCAGCCTTGAAGCTGAGTGGGGAGTGGGTATCTCAGCATCTCTCCCTTCTCTGTCCCAACCCAGGGAGGGGTGAGAGTGCCCTGAGCTCAGCGCTAAATACCTGGTACTAAGGAGTCAGTGGATGCTTCAGATGCCATCAGAATGAGAGGGTGTGCGTGTGGCGCCTGGGGGCTGGAGGGAGAGGAGGAGCCTCTGCAGTGTGACTTCCTGTGCTGGGGTGGCCTTGCTGCAGTGCTGGGTGAAGCACCCCTGCGTGGGCGCTGTTGGAGCGGCTCCTCCAGTGGGAGCCTGGGCGGCTCGGGTCACTCCTCTGAAGTCAGAGAGGTCAGCCCCAGTATCCTGGCCTCGGCTGCTCTCCCAGGCGCGTAGCTCCTGCTGTCTTGGGCAGTAGGGAAGAGAGATGGCAGGGCCAGTGCGGCTGCGGTGAGGCTCAGGGCTGGGGCTGCTGGGAGTTCCCTCCGCGTGCAGGGAGGCGTGGCTTCCCGGGCTGGATGGGGAGTGGGCTGGGGAGGCGCCAGGCGAGCACAGCCGAGTCCTGAGTGGAGCGAGTGCTAGAGTGAGCGCCTTGCATTCCAGGAGCAGAGTGGAAGCTGGGCCAGGTGGACGGATGGGCTTCAGGCCCTTGAGGGGTCTCAGGTCGAGTTGGGGTGGAGGCTTCTCTTCTGTGGGCTTCTTAGATGGACCCCCTTATCCTGGAATATAGAGGGGCTCTTGAATCCCCCAGGAACTGATTGATGGCTCTGGAGCTCTGGGCTACTGGAGGCGGCTGAGGGCTGAGTGGAGCTGTGGTTCTGTGGTCAGCGAAGGTGGAGCCCCCTGCTCTCACCGCGGATCTACCCGCAGTCGGGGAGACAGGGTGGGAGCCACACCACCGAGAGACGGGATGGAGGCTGGTGATGGGGTTGAGGGGGGCGGCCGCAGGCCTGGCAGGAGGAGAGGCCGTGACCACTGGGCTGGGTGGCAGACGTGAAGCTGCGGGGTGCGGGGGGACATGGACTGGGCCCTCCCCTGGAGCAGAGGCGCATTGGCAGCTCCTGCCCTCCTTTTGGAGGATGCTCGAGGGCCGGCCCCTCAGGATGCAGGGCAGTGACGCTGCCGCTGCCGGTGCCGCTGAGGGGCGGGGGCTGTGAGCGGATGCCTCCCCGATTGTCACGCAGTAACTGCAGTAACGCCAGGAGGCTGGGCTCCATGGGGGAGAGATCTGCTTAACAGAGCCTGGCTGGGGGATTGGAAGGACAGCAGGTAATGGGGAAAGGCTATGGGATAGCAGGTACCTGGGACCCAGGCCCCATCATCTGCGGGTGAGCTCAGGGCCCAGCCATGCCCTGTGTAGCTGCCACTCAGGAGTGAGGGGTGTCTGTGCACCTGCGCTGGGGACAGATCCTGGGGGCTTAGGAGGCTGGTAAAAAGTGGTCAGGGGTGGGGGGGCAGTCAGAGGGATCGGTGAATTAGTGATGCTAGCATCTGCCTCAGTGTGCATGGGTCTCCTGGGACCCAAATAAACTGCCCTTTGGGCTTTCTTCATTGCCCCATGGGGGCCCAGGAAGCACTGTTGGGATTTGAGTTCAGTCTTTTATGGGAACTGAGTCTCTGTGCTCTGTACATTCTCATTTACTGGTCTCTTGAATGTGCATATCAAACCAAATGTCCCTGTTTGCTTTGGAAAATATGGTCACCCTATTTATGGGGCTTCCCTTTCCCTTGGAGATAGAGCAGTTCTTCTCCTGGCCGGCAGAGTGCAGTAGCTGACAGGACAAAGGACACTGAGGACACTGTAGGGAGAGTTGGGGCAGAAAGGTTGGGGCTGTTTTCCAGGGCTGTGAGAAAGGAGTCCAATATACTTTGCTTCTCCTCACAGTCTCACATAGCTGGATTGCTGGGCAAGCTACTAGGGCGTGTTCTTAGTGGACATCCGAAGGAAGGGGCAGGCATGGGGTTCTGGTGGATTTGGGGCACATCTTTCTGGGGATTGCTACGGTTTTTAATCTGGCCATTCTTTTTTTTTTACTGACCGGCAACGGGATCGCAACCCTCGGTGTTGCGCCCGCACCACGCTCAGCCAGTGAGCAGGAACCGGTCTCCACATGGGATCCGAACCCTCGGCGGGAGCGCCACCGCGCTCCCAAGTGGCGCACTTTCCAGTGCGCCACTGGGCCGGCCCTAATCTGGCCATTCTAATCCAGTAGACACATCTTGCTACTGGAGAGAGTAACCCTGCTTAAATTGTCCCTTGACCCCAGGGCCCTGGGTCTCTTTCAGGGTGGTGCCTGGTGGAGAGTAGGCTGTAGGCTTCTCTGTTCTGAGGGCGTGTTCTGCCACGGGTTGGGGAAAAGTCAGCTCCAGTGTAACTTTTGCCTGACCTCGTGTTGTCTATTAGCTCTGACCTCAACCCTCTGACTGGTTATTTTCTTGGACTGAAGGAAGGCTATACCTGGATGTCTCCACAAGCTTTGGGAGGTGGATGATGGGGGAAGGAGGAGAGGGACTGAATTCTGGGGTCTCCCCCAGAGTCAGACCAGGAAATGGCTGTCCCTTCAGGCACCCCCAGCCACATCAAGCACTAAGAGAGGCCTTCGAAAGAGACCCTGGGCTGCTGACTCCCAAAAACTTTCTCACCCCAGCTGCCTATCCCGCCAGCCAGCTGGGGCTCTCTGAGCTGGTGGCCAGCTGGACAGGGACAAGAGAGCAGTGTGAAAGAAACAGGGGCTCCCTAGGCATGGCTGGTGAGGGGGTCCTGGGGGAGCCAGAGAGGACTTCCTGCAGCTGTCAGGTGTGTCTGGGGGCCGTAGTGGGGGGGGGGGGGTTAGAGCAGCTGGCGCCCTTCGAGGAGGGGCGGAGAGATCATTTGTCAGCTCTAGGAACGTGGGGGGCCTGTGGGGCCTTGATGGAGTGTCTCCAGTCCCCTTAAGCTGAGGCTGTTGTCTGTGTGTGGGGGCTATACAAGAGACATCCTACAGCATAGGGTCCTACAGCTTTGGGGTAGGGGCATTCCAGCAGAAGTCTTAGGGCATATTTGTTTGATTTGAGGGGGGTTGGGGCCTTGGTTAACTAGTCTGGGGAGGAGGCACCCTGTGTTTTGAGGGCAGCAGACAAGGGAACCCCAGGGGAGGGAGTGGAGATCTTCAACCCCCCACCCCACCCTTGCTCTTGGCTGGACTGCCCCACTCTGGCAGGCTGCCGGCCTCCTATTTCCGTCGGGCACCAGGGTAACAAGGCCACATTAGGGTCTGAGCCAGGAGACACCCAGCCAAGGCTGGGGATGGGGGAGGGTCTTGGGCCTGCCTACAGGGTCCAGAAAAGACTCTGAGGCCCAGCCCCCAATTCAGGCTGTGTTCTATCCCCCATGGCACCAGACAAGCCCGTATGGGGGCTTGCAGCCCCTCTTTGTACATGCTGTTTGATTCACATAGCCCCCACCCTAAAATCCCAGGAGTTGCCTGCAACTGTGAGGGCTGGGGTAGAAGCCAGAGACAGGGTGCCTTGTGTACCAGGAGGCAGGGGGGCCAGCGCGGGTGGCTGGGAGGAAGAGTCCCCCCTATTCCTGCCGTCCTCTTGGCAGTGATTCAGAAAGGTCCTTTTTCAGCCAGTGTCAGAGCTGCTTAGCTGGGGAGGGAGGGAGGCGAGAGGGAGGGCGGGCAGTCGGGTGGGGGAGCCAGGGAGTAGGGCTGGAGCTGTGACCACTGCACTGGAGAGAAGAGAGAGAAACAGGACAGAGGACCCAGGCTGCAGCCATCCCAGAGAGGAGCTAATCTGCTCCTTGCCAGACAAGCCAGCTGTGGAAACCCAGTTGGGCTTGGAGCAGAGGAAAGGGGCCCACCCCATTCTTCTGCCCCATTTCCCTGGTGTGGCATTTGGGGGACTCCTGGAAGAGACCCCTGGCCAACTTCCCTTCTGGGCAGACTGAGAAACTGAGGAGCTGAGTCCCCTGCTTGCCCACTTCACGGGCCAAAGCCTCAGTGACCTGCTCAGGACTCTAGCTCCGTGAAGATGCCGGCAGCTCGTCGGTTCCCTGGCCTAGAGCTCTCCTTCCCTCTCCTGGCCAGACTGCGGCGACGTCTGTACACAGTGAGTGGGGGGGCAGGGGTGGACTGGCTGGGGACTGGGTCAGCTCCTCAGCACCAGCACTTTAATGAGGTGCAGAGAACAGGACAGAATGGCTGAGGGGCACCTCTAGTGAGGGCTTGACTGGGGGCCTGGGCCAAGTGGCCTCTCCCCTCCAGCTGCCACATTGGTTCTTGTTGGCATGTGTGTTAGAAGAATGTAGGCAGGAGCCAGGTGAAGTGTGTGCTTGCATGCCAGCCACGGAGCTGCACGTGTCAGACAGGTGTGCAGATTCCACACTGTGTTGGGGGTTAGGCACATGCAGAATTGGATACGGTCTGAGCTGGGGGAGAGCTGTGGCAATGCTCTGTGCTCCACAAACAAAGAAACTTGGGCTGGAGAGGGAGTCAGGGGAGGGGAGGTGACCTGTCCAGGGTCACCCTGGGCTCAGCTGTAGAGCAGGACTAGTACCCTGACTCTTTTCTCCTCACTGAGATCCCATTGTTCTTCCTGGTCTTCCCACACACACCCCTGCCACAGAGCAGCCCCATGCCTGGGGTTGGGGAGCAGGGAGGGGAGTGTCCAGCTGAGCAGAGAGGTTTGCTAGCTGGTGTTTCAGGGAAAGAGAACAGGCTGGGCTGTGCTTTCTAAGTAGCTTCAGGGGAAGGGCTTGTGAGTCTCCCCCAGCCCTGACCACCCAGGGCATGGCTTTGAGCTGTTTTCAGGAGCCTGGAGGAGGGTGGGAATGGAGACCCTGGAGCCCTGGGACTTGGGTGGGTGGGGATGGGGAAGAAGAGGAGAGGCCTACAGAGTGCTTTCCCTGGTGGGGGCTAGGGAACCTCATCTCGAGGCTGAGCCATGTAGGGAATGGGGTCATTATGCTTCAGGGCTGTGATGGTGGAAATGCTGGCTGGCTCTGCCTGGCCAGGCTGCTGGGAGAAACTGCCTAGGCCAGTGATTTCGCAGTACACCTTTGGGCTTTCTTCTGTAAAGTAATGGTACCCTGTCCTCTTAAAACCCACAGCCACTTTTGTAAGCAGATGATTTTATTAAGGATAAAAGAGTGAATACACCTAAATGCTTAGAACTGTGCATGCTGTATAGTAAGTGTAGTTGAAGTGTTAGATGGGGTTTTTTTTGTTACTCTTCTTAAAAGTAATAGAAATGTAATCTGTTAACTGTGTGTGTTTTTGCATGTATATACGTATGTAGAGTCAGACAATCAACATAATGTAATATAAAGGAGAAATAAAAGGAAAGCAACCTGTAACATTTTATGCATTCTCATATGTTAGTACACTAGATGACATAATGAAGTAATCAGATGCTAAGACCTAGGTAGAACCACCGTGAAGGCAACATTCTCCAGTGCTGACTAGGAGCAAAGTTTTGAAATAATAAGGCTGGGTTGCCTTCATTAACATTTTTCCAAATAGTGGACTTTTGCTATGTTCTGAATAAAGCAAAGTCCAGTTTTTCCTTAGTTTGCATGGTAATTCCATTCCAGGAAAATTCAGTGTACATTAAAACTACAACGTAACCACCCACTACATGTCACTGTGCCCCCCCCCCCCCAGCATTGTGAGAACCAAAAATGTCCCCTAGGGGGCTGTGCTGCTCTCACAAGAACCATCCAAATAAAGGGTTACAGCTTAACATTTGGAAACCACCCGGCTGGCCCAGCTGCCTGGCCCAATCCTTGGGGGACAAGCCAGGGTTTGAACTGAGGGTTTCTCATTCCCATTTGTCACTCTTTGTACTGTGCTGAGCTGCCTGGGAAAGTCTGAACTTCTGGCACTGTGTTGGCAGGACCACTAGGAACTGGGGGGGGCAGAAGCTCACTCTGGGCCTGGGCTCGTGGTGCCTGCTTCTCTCAGTGCATCCGACTGTGATGAGAGCTGGGTTGAGGCCACCTCTAAGTTGGGGAGTGGGTATCGCTTGGCCCCTAACCCGGCAGCTGGCCTTTTCCCTTTTGCTTGTCTTCCTCACTGGGATTCAGCATGGGTCAGGGGCTGGCCTGGCCAAGCCCTCAGCTCTGAGATGTCTTACTTGGACAGGGATGGGTTTGGTGTCCAGGGGGTCAAGCTGCTTAGCTTTGAAGGTGCTACCAGCCTCTTCCTCTGGGCCCAAGAGAGTGAAGGTCAGAGGTCACTCCCTCTGGTACCCATTGGCTGATTGTGGCCTGCAGATATGTTTTGTTTGGCTAGCACTGTGTGTGTGTGTTTGTATTTCAGAGTTGAACTAGTTGACATCATTAAAAAGTGAGGAGAAAGATGTAATGTCAAGTAAAAACAAGGAACAGAATAGTATGGGTAATGTGTGAATATTCGTGTGTGGGAAAAACAAAATCTGAAAGGGTGTGTGAAAGACATAGACAGCTGCTTTGGGGATGGGGAGCTAGGTGGCTGTGCAGTAGGGGAGGGAGTAAGACTTTATGGCTCCTGTGTACATTTGAATATTTTTACCATGCGCATATATTACCTTTTCCAAAAAATTTAATTGTGAGATTTTACATATAAATTAAGATTCTTGATATTTCTTGGAAAAAATTGAAAGCTTTGGCCATACTTAGTGACAGTCCCTTGTAACAACCACTGATGGGAGCTGAGCTCCCCATTGACTGGATGTCCACCCCTCCCTTTGTCTTATACTTGCTATGGCCCTGGCATATGGGTGGTGGTCTTTGGATTGATGGGAGAGGCTCCAGTGATGTCAGGCATTGGGAGGAACTCAGCTTAAAACTCATCTGGTCCTGAGATCTTTCTGTGGGGTCCATTAGATCTGAGGAATACATGGATAGGTCTTAGGAGACACCATACCCCCCCAAAATTTTATTAAAACTTTGGGAGTAAGAACTTGTGTATTTTTGTTGAGAGACAATTGATGGTTTTTATCAGATTTTCAAAGGGCTTGTGACCCCTGGAGACTTTTTGAGCAGGTGAGGAACCTGAGCACAGAGAGGTTGATCTCAGGTCACTCAGCCATAGATCACAGATTTTGGGAGTAAGACCCTGACTCCTGACTCCAGGACCAGGGCTGTATCCCACCTACCTTAATCATACCTTTGTGGCTGGCAAGAATGGGGGAAAGTGGGTACAGGCTCTTCTGTACAGGTACAGAGGCAGGAGTTGGTTTGAGTCCTTCTGGGCAACAGTATTGTAGGATGTGGATGAGCCCAGGACACTCAGGCAGGGCCCCCTGTTAGGTTCCTGCATCTCTTGGTCCCTGAGCCATTCTTTCCCTCCGCACAGAGGCTGGGGAGCAGCAGCATGCAGCCAGAGGAGGGTACAGGCTGGCTGCTGGAGCTGCTGTCCGAGGTGCAGCTACAACAGTACTTTCTGAGGCTCCGTGATGACCTCAACATTACCCGCCTGTCCCACTTTGAGTATGTCAAGAATGAGGACCTGGAGAAGATTGGCATGGGCCGGCCTGGTAGGTGGAACATAGGCCTTCCTTGTCTTTTCCTCTCAGACTATTTACATTTTCTATCTTCAGGACCCTGGAGCACATGGAAGAACCCTTCCCCCTTTATTCCATGGGGTGGCAGCTGAGAACTCTGCCTGTCCGAGAGCCCCCGAGGTGGGGTGGGAGGGGCATCAGTAGGTGCTGCACACAGGAATGCACTGAGAACAATTTGCAGTTGTAAAGGTGAATCAGAGTTTGGGGATAATGAAATTTTAGAGTTCTGCCTGCTCAGGATTAACTACATACCCCTTTTTCTTCGATAAGACATTTGTAGGACATATTTCCTCCATCTTCCCCTCTTTTATAAGCATAGAATTGAGTCTGTTCTATTCACCGTTCTGAGTACCAGGTGGTTCAGTGTCCACCTGAGGGAGATCTGTAGGGAGAAGAGAAGATAAAGCCCTCAGATGGTTTGCTCACTTTCTCTTTGTCCTTCTGTCTCTCTCTCACAAAGATGTGCTCTAAGTTGAACCTATTTCTTACCTTTGTATTTATCCTAAACATAGTGATTGTAGCATCTAGAATCACGGTGTTTGTAGAACATTAGAAACTTATCAGTGCCTTCAACTTAAAATAGCTAAATAGATAAGAATGTGCTAAATTAGAGACTGATGTATACTACTTTTGGCCCAGATAATTGGTGTCTGATGCCAGTAGCATAAGAACATTTTAGAGAAGAAAATCTCAAAGTTGAGAAAATTCTGCCCATTACCTTGATTTTTCCTGAGGGTTGGGAGGAGACTACTACTGTTCAATTCCAGTAGTTAAATGCCTCCATCCAGTTTGAGAACCACTGCCTAGAAATGGAATGAAGTGACCATCTGGTTCATTGAAGCTCCAGTTTGGTTGGGATTGATTTCATTGGTATCATCATGCTGGGTATAGTGTGTCTAGTGGTGGACTCACCCCAGGGGACCAAAGGAGCCTGTGGGGTGGGCAGTAGCCTCTCTGGGGATGTGGTCTGCCTTAACAGCTCCGGGTTACCTTTCCCATCCCGCAGGCCAGCGGCGGCTGTGGGAGGCTGTGAAGAGGAGGAAGGCCATGTGCAAACGCAAATCATGGATGAGCAAGGTGGGTGTGTGAGGAGGGGCAGCTTCAAGGGCCCCACTTTGCTGTCAGTCCTAGGAATGGAACCTTCCCCACTCCCTGGGCAGGTGTAATCTCGCTGTGTTCCCTTGCACTTTGTACAGACCTCCCTCATCCAGGTTATTATCAGGCTGGGCACTTGTAGAGCTTCCCTGCTAAGTGTCTCCGCCAGAGACGGACACGTGAACAGCCCCTTGGTGTGCATGGAACAGGAGCTTGTTGACAAGTGCTCCTTAACTTGAGCCTTGCTCTGTCTGAGTGTTGTGGCCAGTGTCCCGAGTGGGTGTCATGGGCACTGTGTGGACCTAGGACATCTTTGCTTTGCTTCCCTCCTACCCCACCCTTTTTAGTCTCCAGGTTTCTCTGGTCATCTGGCCCCGCTGACAACTTCCTTCCCCACAGCCTGCCCCCACCCCACCTTGTCCTAATTTGGGTCTGGTGTAATGAGTCCCTGGTCTGACTCAGTGGAACTTTGCCCATTGTCTGGAAGACAATGAGAGAGGAAGTGAGCCAGCCGGGGCCTTCCCTCCCCACTTCTGGCCTCAGGGCTGGGTTGGGGGGTGGACAGGGAAGGACAGCTGGACTGGGATTGGGCAGCAGAGATTTCCTGGCTTCAGTCCGGCAAAGGGGCTGTCTCTTGGGATCCTGTGGCCTTTTCTGGGGACACTGTCCTGGTCCCTTGCCCAGGTTTTAGGAAGGATGAGTGTGTAAGGGCTGGTGGGGGCAGGAGGGAAGAGCGGTGTGATATGCTGGAATTCAGGGCTCTTGGATCTGCCACCAACCTGAGGTAGGTCCTGGGCAGTTAGTGACCCTCTCCAGACTTTAGTTGTGTCTTCAGGAAAACAATGCTGGCCGTATTGCCAAACTCACCTTGCAGGGCTGTGGGAAGCATCCCAAAGATAATGGTGTAAAGGGCTTCGTAAGCTGAGCAGGGAAATTCCAGTTACTGGGAGGAAGAAGAGAGCGGAGGCCAGAAAAGGCCCTTAAATTTGAGGCACCCCCTAGACCATATAGATAAAGCTCTGCCAACTTTGCAGGTTGGAGGGCTGGAACTAGAAAGAATCTGTAGCTTGAAGCCAAAGCTTTGGATGCCCCGGTGGAGGTGGCCGAGTCAGACTGATGTGGCCAGCTCTGACCCACACAGCCTCTACCCTCCTGTCCCTTTGGCCCCTCCCTCTCAGCCCAGGCCTTAGAATCCCCTCCAATCTTCCTTCTGTCTCAGCCCTTAGCTCTAGGCGGCCCTCCAGAAACGCAGCTGTCTTCCCAGGCCCTTCCCCAGCAAGGACTAGCTTCATCTGTACCCCACACACATAGTCACAGCTCAACCTCAGACTAAAATTATCCTCTCCCCTGGGCAGGATGAAGGGCAGCCGACTCCCTGGGGAGGGTGGAGACAGACAGCGCCAAATGGTCAGCACAGAAAAGGGGCCAGGGCTAAAAATGGACAGGGAGGTGTTTGTGGAGGGCCCCTCAGGCTCCTGCCCCATTGATGTGGGTTAAGGGTTGGAGCCTGTGTGCTGGGTAGGGGGTACAGGAAGGGAGGGTAGAAGGACTGGGAGGAAACTCAGATCTCAAGGCTAGGTGGTGCCTGGAGGGCTTTGGACTGTCCCTGTCCGCACAGCTGGGTGTGGGGCCACAGCAGCCACAGGCTGTGTGCCTGTCTGTCCCTTTCTGGCACCCACCCTGAGGCCACTCTGAGGCTGTGGGTTCCTGTTTGCGGGTGTGGTATGGAGGGAGTGTGGGCCTCCCGCCAGGCTGTGCCTGGCAGTTTGGCATAGCAAGGACTTTCTGGAGTCCGAGCCATGGACCACCAGGCGGACCCTGTGGGGTGGGACTGAGTGACTGGCTCTGGGGCCTTGGTTTCCATCTGGCCTCTGGCTGCCTTCAAACAGGTGTTCAGTGGAAAGCGGCTGGAGGCTGAGTTCCCCCCTCATCACTCTCAGAGCACCTTCCGGAAGACCTCACCTACCCCAGGGGGCCCAGCAGGGGAGGGGCCCCTGCAGAGCCTCACCTGCCTCATCGGAGAGAAGGACCTGCGCCTCTTGGAGAAGCTGGGAGATGGTTCCTTTGGTGTGGTGCGAAGGGGCGAGTGGGACGCCCCCTCGGGGAAGACGGTGAGCTGTCTGTGTCCTGCAGGCGTGGCAGAGGGATGGTACCCCTGAGACCCCCGTCTGCTGGGATGTGAATGGGACTGGGAACAGGTCACAAAGTGGCTCATGCTGGAGTCCACACTCAGGTTTAACTGAGCACATTGTTTCTTTTTTCAATTATAAAAATAATTTACTTAGTATAAAGTTTGGAAACTGAAAAATTAGAAAAAAAATTGCCTGTAATTCCACCACTCAGAGGAAACAGAGTTAACATTTCTGTCTTTTTTCCCCCTCAGGTATTTTGTTGGATTTAGTTAACATATAGATTTTGGATACAACTTTTTAAATCTTGTCCTTTCTTCTTGGCATCCTATTTTTAAGTTTTTCCCCTGAGGGATAACATATAAACACTAAAGGTACAGTTCTGAAGTGACTCTTTACACATGCGTCAGCCCATGTAACTACTGCCCAGATCATGTGGGGCACATTTCCAGCACCCCAGTGGCTCCCTCATGTCTCTGCCACTCAGTGTCCCCATGTTCCAAGGGAAGCCACGATTATGACTTTTAGCACCAGAAATTTGGTTTTTCCCATTATATTTAAAGCACTTTTTTCTTCACCAAAAACACTTTCAATATTCCATTTTATTGTAACATTTTAATATTCTAGCATCAGTCTAGTCATCTCTTACCTTATGATTGCTGTTGAGTCTGGGAATTCCCCCAGGAAGGGGATGCCCAACTGATGGCCCTCAAGGGGTCAGCCAGCTGCCCTTCCCCAGCCAGGCCACATGCAGAGTATGTAAGCACAAGCACAAGCAGATCTGAGGCAGGGATCTTTGAGCTGAGTTGTGGGGAGGAACAGGTTGGCTCAGAGTGCTGGCGGTTGAGCAAGTCTTGACTCCCTGCAAATCCTGTTCTGGGCAGGTGAGTGTGGCTGTGAAATGCCTGAAGCCTGATGTGCTGAGCCAGCCAGAGGCTATGGACGACTTCATCCGGGAGGTCAATGCCATGCACTCGCTTGACCACCGAAACCTCATTCGCCTCTATGGTGTGGTGCTTACGCCGCCCATGAAGATGGTGAGCGCTGTGGGGTAGGGGGGAGGGCAACAGGGCAGGGAGAGGCCTGTGGGATCTGGGTCCCCACATGAGCCCGTTCTCCTGCCTGTGTTGGGCTGATCTCTCCATCCTGCTTTGGTCCCTCACCTGATGTAGCAGAGGGGCTCATGAGGCCCAGCCCAGTACTGACTTTGTCTGCTGGAGCCCATGTCCCTCTCTGAATTTTGCTAGTGCTCATTGGCAGAGAGTTGCACTCATGGTAGGGGCTGGCTCTTGAGTTTAATTTTTTTGAAATTTCTAGTCTGAGCTTCTTTGGGCTGCTTCTCTGTGGGCCTCAGTTTCCCACATTGCCTGGGGGGAGAGGCCTGAGAAGCTGTAGGATTCCTAGAGGTCCCCAGAGAACAGACCAGGAAGGAGTGTTGAGCATGGCTCTGGCAGGCTTTCAGAAGGAGGACTGGGAGCCCAGCATGGGGTGCTGGGAGAGGGGTGGGGCTCATCCTGGCTCATTCCTCCTGCCTCTTCTGTGGCCTCAGGTGACAGAACTGGCACCTCTGGGATCGTTGTTGGACCGGCTACGTAAGCACCAGGGCCACTTCCTCCTGGGGACTCTGAGCCGCTATGCTGTGCAGGTGGCTGAGGGCATGGGCTACCTGGAGTCCAAGCGCTTTATTCACCGTGACCTGGCTGCCCGAAATCTGCTGTTGGCTACCCGTGACCTGGTCAAGATCGGGGACTTTGGGCTGATGCGAGCACTACCCCAGAATGACGACCACTATGTCATGCAGGAACATCGCAAGGTGCCCTTTGCCTGGTGAGGGGCAGGTGCTGCCGGCTCACAGGGCCCGCACCCCATCCTGTTTTCTGCAGACCTAGGCCTTTAAGCTCCCAGGGCCTTCTGTACTCATCACAGCCCTCAGCTCTGTCTGGGCCTGGGGTGCCTTTGTGCACCCCATGCTTTCACCCATCCACCAAAAAATTCTCGAGGGCCCACATGCCAGAGTCTGTGTCCTGGAAGACACAGGAAGAAATCCTATGGAGACTCAAAGGAGTGTGTTACTCAGTGGGGTATGAAAAGGCTTCCTGGAGGACTTGATATTAAGCTTCTCAAATATCAGGAGAAGTTAGCCAGACAAACATGTTCCAGGTGGAGCTAATGGCAGGCAAGGCTAGAGCACCCTGGGCCTTGTAGACTGTGACCAGACCTGCTCACCTGCACACTGGGCTGGTACTTGGCCCTGCCCTGTCTCCTGTGTGGGCTTATGCTTTGCTGAGACTATTATGGCCCTCTGGTACCAGAGCCACTGAAAGGAGTATGGTCTCCATGCTTTGGGGTCGGAGGGGTTGGTCCAGTTGTGCTTGCCAGAGCTTGGCTATGGGTAACCCTTATAACCCAGGCTGTATGGCCACCCTAATTAATAACTGACTTTACACCAGGGTGACCACATAGCCTGGATTGTATATATTGTCCTGGAGTAATTAATAGCAACCCCCTTTTGTGTTCAAGCATCCTGGTTTGGATGGCAAGTTACAAGGTCTTCTTTTTTTTTTTTTTAAAGATGACTAGTAAGGGGATCTTAACCCTTGACTTGGTGTTGTCAGCACCACGCTCACCAGTGAGCTAACCGGCCATCCCTATATGGGATCTGAACCCGTGGCCTTGGTGTTATCAGCAACACACTCTCCCGAGTGAGCCAAGGGCCGGCCCCTACAAGGTCTTTTTTTATAAAGCCTCTTTAAACAACCCTGTGAAGTCGTCAGGTTACTGTTATTCCTGTTTCCAGATGATGAAATCGAGGCTGAGAGATCTTGAGTGACTATCCCTGGGTCCCATCCCCTTTGAGTGGCAAGGCTGGCTCTCTAGTCCCACAGGAGATCCTTTGATTCCACGTCCAGGACACTGTCCTCCTCACCCTCTGAACCTCAGCCCGCCTTGGAATGCCCCTTCTCTGGCTTCTGCAGTGACGCTTCTCTCCCTCACCCAGGAGGGAGGCCCAGAGCAAGTAGAGGGTATTTGGGTGAAGCCATTCCACCCATTTTGGTTCTTCCTGAGGCCCTATCTGAATTCCCACCCACAACTTCCTGCTGAAATGACTCAAATCCCAGGATCCTGCCCCAAATCTGGAAATTGTCATCCTCCCACCACAGTTAGAAAACAGCCTGAACTGTTCTCCCCCACCCCATCCTGAGCCTTCTGACCTTCTTCCTTTCCCTGCTTCCCTAACTGGGAAGCTTCATGCTTCTTTTCCCACCCCAGGCTGCATGTGAATAGGGCAGCTGAGCGCAGATGATTTTCTCCATGTCTGTGTCCTTCACAGCATGTCCCTGGTGCCTACTGGTGAGCCTGGCACAGGGGGCAAGCACTAATGCGTGTTGAATGAGTATTTTATGGGCTGATGCAGGTGGGAGTGCTTGAGAGGCCTTCTCTTTGACTCCTGTCTCTGCCAGGTGTGCCCCCGAGAGCCTGAAGACACGCACCTTCTCCCATGCCAGTGACACCTGGATGTTTGGGGTAACGTTGTGGGAGATGTTCACCTATGGCCAGGAGCCCTGGATTGGCCTCAATGGCAGTCAGGTGAGAGGGCTGAGGGATGTGCTCCCTGTAAGGTGGGTGGGGGTTAATTTGGTCCCTGGCTCCCAACCTGGCCTCGTTGGAACTGGCTGTCATCTGATGGACTCCTTTCTCCCCCAACCCCCATGTCTGCGTGACTTCCCAGGGAGAGCTGAGCAGAGAAGGGGCTGCCCCAGTGGGTCAGGGGAGGAGAGAACTGGGCTCTCCTTCCCTAGCCCTTAACATTTCCACCTGTTCTGAGGCCCCAGACCTGGATATAATGGTCATAGGCTCCAGGGATAGGGCCTTGCCTGCGTAGTCAGATCTTTCCCTTGGAGGACAGGCCTGACAGCCAGCAGCTGCAGTTTTAGGATGGGTTAAAGGGAAGGTCGGACGTGTAAAGCTGAGTGCTCTGCTTGTCCTCAAACTCTGCACCAACCCACCTTCAGATCCTGCATAAGATTGATAAGGAGGGGGAGCGTCTGCCCCGGCCTGAGGACTGTCCCCAAGACATCTACAATGTCATGGTCCAGTGCTGGGCTCATAAGCCGGAGGACAGACCCACGTTTGTGGCCCTGCGGGACTTCTTGCTGGAGGTAAGGGGCAGGTCTGCCACAGGAGCAGGGGTGTCTAAGCAAGGGGTTGCCCAAGGGTCAGTCTCTGAGTGGGCAGTGATCTGTCTGCCCCCAGGCACAGCCCACTGACATGCGGGCCCTTCAGGACTTTGAAGAACCAGACAAGCTGCACATACAGATGAACGATGTCATCACTGTCATTGAGGGAAGGTAAGGAGTGTGGGGGCTATGCCCTGCCCTGGGATCCCTTGAAGAGCACAGGTTGGAGGGGCCTGTGGGCAGAGAGCTATTATGCCTCAAGATTTCCGTGGCAACATGCAGTCTGGAGGTTGGGCCTGAGACCCGCAGAATGAGGGCAGGCCTTGGTCAGGCTCCTGAGTGCTTGGGTTTAAGGACCAAGATGCTATTGCTCAGATGGGATTTTCCCTAACTCCCCCTCTGTTATCTTCCTGCTGGACTCCAGTCCTGCTATGTGTATCAGAGCCAAGCTGCCACTGTGGTGAGGAGGAGGAAGTGGCCCAGTCTGGCCTCAGGGCCATAACAGAGCACTCTGGAACTCCGGAGCATTCCTCCTCCTCCTCCTCCTCCCCCACTCCTTCTCTCCCTATCTCCCCTCAGCATGAGGATGTCACTCTCCACCTGGGTGCCTTTCAGCACCCAAAAGCAGCCTCTCCTCTGCCCAGGCCCTGCTCTCTCATCAGCTTTCCATTCTTCCCACTAAGCTCCTCTGCCCCCTCCCAGGGCTTCCCCTAGTCCTGGACCTCCTTCCATCCTCTGCCTGGGCCCCTGCCTTCACCCCCCTTTCTTCTCAGTCTCCCCTTGCAGGACCCTCTCTATTCCTGACCCCCTTCCTCCCCCGACACAGCCTGAAAACGTGTGTGCCTACCAGCAGCATCTCCTGAGTCACTGTCTCCTACTCGCAGCCCCCGCAGTTCTCGCCCGCCTGCCCTCGGAGGCTCCACCCTCTGCCGGCCCCACCCTCTGCTGTCTGATCCCCAGTGTGTCTGAGGAACTGGTTGGGGCAGGGGTGAGCATGGAGGAGCTGGAAGAAGAGTGAGGCAGAGGAAATGCCCTATGCATCCCGCTTCTCTGACTCAGAACCAGGCAAGGATG
Organism: Galeopterus variegatus; assembly: GCF_000696425.1. Lineage (NCBI taxonomy): Eukaryota > Metazoa > Chordata > Mammalia > Dermoptera > Cynocephalidae > Galeopterus > Galeopterus variegatus. The sequence continues at coordinate 39,874 of NW_007730843.1, read as the reverse complement.
AGGCAGGGTCTGCATCCCATGGAGCCTTTTCTACCTGGACTTCAGGTTTGGGGGCCTTTGGCCTTCAGTTAAACCTTGTACCTCATGGAGGGTGGTGAGTAGGGAGAGCCTGTGGGTCTGAAGAGTCATAGAGATGTCTCTGGAACCTGTGCTGGTGGTGTAGGGATGTGACCTACACCCACTGTGGCCCCAACACCTCCTCCCCAGGACAAGGCTCCCTTGCCTTTGGGCCCAGAATCTGAAAACAAGAATGACATGCCAACAGGTTGCAGGGGGAAGGTATGGTTGGAGAGTTAGTGGCGGTGGAGGAAAGCAGAAAGCGTCTAGAAGGAGAGAGACCTGGGGACAGGCACAATCACAGTCTATGGGTTTGGAGCTGAGGGGTCGGGAAGGGAGCATAGATATGGCACTCTGGGGAACATTCTGGAAGCAGGGAATATTAAAGGTGGGGGCCTTTCTATAGTATGGCAGGGCCTGAATCCAGATGTCTGGGCCCACAACCATTCCCACCTCCAGGAGCCAGAAAGACTTGTGCCTGACCATGCCTCCTGTGCTCCTGTAGCCCCAGGTCTTTACCACCCCGATCTCTTGCTCTCGGTGGGATCCTGTGTGCCAGGGTCCAGTGTTCCCCAGGCAGTAACTCAGGAGCTTCTTATGTTTCTGGGGTGTATGTCTCTGGAGCTGGTGCCCTTGGTCACCACTGGAGCAAGGCGGGCAGCAGGAGGGGCCATGGGTGTGCCCTGCCCTGTCCCGCCCTTCGTCACAGGCTCCGGTTGGCCCCAGCTGCTGGTTCCACCACGGCTGGGCTTGCTGGGCTCCTCCTCCTGGGCCACCAGCCCTGACTTGGACTGCAGAGCCTACCCTTAGTCCCTGGAGCTGCTCAGGAGGTGGGAGGTGAGGGGCAGGAGGCCACAACAGCTGGTGAGGCTTTGGGAGTGGGCCTGTGTGTCGGTGGTACCAGAGCTTTCACTCTGCCCCCCTGTTTTCCCAGTCCCCGAATACTCTGTTTGTTTGGCCGACTCCGTCTCCATGTCTCCGGGTGGATGAGCTCTCTGTTCTTGTGTCTCTTTGGGCTTGGTGTGTACGTGTGGGTCTCTGCCTGTTTCTCTGTCTCCCTCTTAGCCTGTCTCTCAGCTCTTTTTTTCTGTGCCTTCTCTTAGCCTTGGAGTCCTCCTTGCCGAAGCTGTTGCTAGTACCTGCTTCCCAGTCCAGAGTCCGGGAAGCCACTTGCCCCAGCTCTGCCTGATTCTGTAGGTTCAGTGCTTCTTAGGGTACCAGACAGTGAGCAGACACCTAGATATTTTGCAAGTTGGTTAGAAGACTGTCCAGATTTGGAGGGACAAATTATGACTAGTCTTTCCCAGGGGGTCTTATTTGGAGGGTGGGATGGCTGGCAGCACTTTCGTGTTCTGTTTTTACAGAACTGGTGAAGGAGGACAGAGGCTTTGAAATCCATTTGTGGGTCCTTGGCCTGGCCTGGCCCTGGAGCTCTGCTTCCTGTGGTATGTGGGAGAGGTGGGGTACAAAAAGTATCTGGGTTATCCCTCGAGGCCAGGGGTGCCTGGGACACCCAAAGAGAAGTGGATGGGGTGGGTGCTTTGAGCAGAAGATTAGGCAGGGTTTGTTTAGGCATTTGTGGAGTACCTTAGGCCAGGACTGGAACAAGGTGCTGAGATTTCCAGAGCTGGGGCAGCCTTAGAGAGTTCTCAGCTGAGGCCTCAGTTTTCCATCTTGTCTGCCCCAAGGATGCTGATGGGAGAGCAGCAGGAAGTAGAAAGTTCATGCTGGAGGCACTGGGTCCTTTTCTTACCCCGCCAGGGACTCCCCATCTGTCTCTGCTTCAGTCACTGCCGGATGGCAGTCCTGGCCCTCCCATTACCATGGAGACTCTGGCCTGTTCGTGGTGGGGAAGAGAGGGTGTGGCCAGAGCAGGCTGGGTGTGAGGGCTGGCCTCAGTCCCCTTTGGGCTCCTGGCACCTTAGCCCCACTGAGCCTCCAGGGGGATCTGTGGGCAGTGAGATGTAGCATTGGCCATCTTGGAAGTTCTATTTGACCCTTGTCAGGGGAAGAGGCTGCCCCTGAGTGTGCTCAGATACACTCCCAAGGGGTCTCTTATTCTTACACATACTCTGCACTCTGACTCCCCTTCCCCCAGTGACAAGCATGTTTCTGAAAAGTGGTGTCAGGACTCCCAGTAGCCATGAGGCTCTTGCCTTGGCCATGCCTGTGATAACGGGAGGTGGGCTTGGTGTCTCTTTTCACTCTTAGAAGTGCGTCTAAAAGGCTTCAGTGTGAGAAGCTGGGCTATGTTGGCAAAAAGAAGGGGCTGGAGAGAATGACCTCCTGCCGGACCTGTCCTAGGACATGGGTTCATTCTACTCTGGACAACATCTCCACCTCAGCTGTGTTCTCACCTGAGTTAATGAGCACCTCTGAAGAGGTGCGGAGAGCAGAGTACTGCGTCTGGCCCTGGGGTGGCGAGGGGCCGTCTGGTGGAGGGAACCAGTGGGTGTTGGGGGAGAGCAGCAGCCGGGGGCCCATGTGCCAGGCATCCCTCCCCAACTTGGCTTTCACTGGAGGCTCTGTGTGCGCAGTGGCAGCCATTTCTCTCCTCCTCGGAATGGCCTTGCTGCTTCGAATGGGCCTTGTCCTCCTCGGGGTGTTGTCCTCTCTCCTTCCTTCCCAGCCTGAAGGCAGGGTGGTAATCACAGGACTCCTCTGTCTGGTGGTGGGGTCGGGTCAGGTGGTCCTGTTGACAAGGAGGCTGGGCTGTGGGGTCTCAGTCCCACCCTCACCTCCCCAAGGACTGCCGTGCTCATGGGGTTTGACTTTTGGTTTCTGGGACAGGCTGTTTGGAGGTCACCTCATGGAGCAGTGGGCCCAGGTGCACGGGTGTCACCTCCTCTTACCCCTCTGGTCTGGCTGCATTCAGGGGAGGTCTTTCTTTACACTTCTGGCTCTGAGGTGAAGTAGGGGTGGGATTGACAGTGAGGGCACGCAGCTGGTGTCACAGGTGTTGCCCACAGCAGCATGAGGCCGTGACCACTGCTGCCTCAGCAGATTCTGCCCACAGCATCAGGTAGGAACAATCCCAGCAGCAGATGCAGGACCTCATGGCTTGTCAGGGCTGTGAGGCTCTAGAAGTGTCCAGGGGAGAGCCCTGTTCTTTCTGGCCCATCTTCCCCACCCTACCCCAGGCCCCAGCTTAGGCTGCCTTGGCAGAGGTGTCACGTCGAAGTCAGAGCAAGTTCAGTCACAGTGGGAGTTCTGAGTCCCTTCTGGACCCCTCATTTTAAGACCAGAGTGGAGCGCCCCTGAGGAGATGGGTAGGGAGGCCAGGGTGAGGGTCCCACAGCCCTGCCAGGAGTTGGTGGGAAGCCCTGGAGACACGTGGAGTGGTGAAGAGAAGCCTGGGCTGCCCAAGTAAAGGTCTTAGTGCAGGAGAGAGTCTAGGGGGACAGCTTTGGCCCCAAGCCCAGGGGTAAGATCATGGTGCTTTCTTGGGCACTGCATCTCTTAAAATTCCTGGAACCTGGCTGAAGAGTAAAATCGGGTGGCCAGAAGAGGACTGAGGCCCAGGCCTTGCCAGGGGAAGAAGGAGGCAAGGTGGTATTATCAAAGGGCGCTGGCTTTGCAGACTTAACAAATGAGTTTGAATTCTGGGTCTGTTGTGATCTTTCTGGTAACCGTAGACAAGTCATGTCGCTTGTTGGAACCTGTTTCCTTGTTTGTAAAATGTTGGAAAAGCTGCCTGACCCACCTAGAGAACTTAGGTAAGGCTATTTGCAAACAGCCAAGCCTTGTGTGGGAGTCGCAGGTCCTGGGGCTGCTGGGGAAGGTGGGCTGATGGAAGACCACCTGGTTCTGAGGCCTTGGCCCTCCTGCTCCTCTTCTGCCAAGATGGCCAGGTATCGTGGGTAAGGAGAGCTTGGTCTGAGAAGGGTCCCACTGCCTTGGGCGCCCTGCCACGCCTGGCATTCACTGTGTCATTTCTGTTGGGCAGGGCTGAGAACTACTGGTGGCGTGGGCAGAACACGCGGACGCTGTGTGTGGGGCCTTTCCCTCGCAACGTGGTGACCTCCGTGGCTGGCCTGTCTGCCCAGGACATCAGCCAGCCCCTGCAGAATAGCTTCATCCACACAGGGCATGGCGACAGTGACCCCCGCCACTGCTGGGGCTTCCCCGACAGGATCGATGAGTGAGTACCTGCGCAGGGCTCCCGACATGACCCTGCCCGTGGCTTCAGGGTCAGCAGCCTTCCATCTCACCATGCACAAGCTCACGTGCTCTTCACCCTTTCTCTTATCTCCAGCCCCTGGCCCCGACCAGTCCTCCCTCCCGATTCCCTGCCTCACTCTTGTGAAGCTGTGAAACCCTAAAAGCCCCAGCTGGAGAGTCAGGATTCCTGATCAGGATGTTTTCTCTTCTGTTTGCAAGTTTGTGGAAAAGTCTTTTAACTCTTGAGGCTTCCTTCGACTGTAAAATGGGTACACCCAACAAATGGGGTGATGAGGTGAGGGTAGTAAATGCATTCTGAATTAGAAAGTGCTACTCACGTACAGGGGTCATGAGAGAAGCTGAAACAATGGGCTATTCCCAAGTCCATTTTCCTAAGGCCAGTGTCCCAAGAGGGTTCCGGCTGTGGCCCTGGAGGCCTTTCCACCAATGGGAGTGTGGTGCGCCCTTGGAAGCTCCCGACCCCGGTTTTGCCTACATGGAAAGCTGCTGGGCAATGAGAGACCCTCTGCCTACGGCTGTGGCAGGGCCTCGGAAGCATGGCTTTCGCAGTCTGCTGTGGAACGTGTCACTATGCCACACCTTGAAGCTCTTACGCCTGCTCTGGCCTTCTGACCTGTGCTGACATGGCCACTGCCCCTTCAGCCACACATACACACGGTCTCTACCTCGTCAGTTGCTTTCCCCCGACCTGACACCCTTCTGGCCGCAGAGGCAGAGATGGGGCACTTTTCCCATGCCACAGGGTTTATGCTTTGTCCTTCAGGATCCTTCCTTCTGTACAGAAGTTTACCCGCATACAGGGGCAGCTTTGGTTTCTTCCCTTTCTGTGCTGTTGTATTTTGCTGTTCTTTCTTCCTCAGTACTCCCCTGGCTTTCACATGAGTGGGTGTGGTGGGTCCATAATGCTCATAGGCTGGCACCACACCCAAACTCTGTGGAGGGAGTGGCTTCCGGCAGGCTGGAGGGACCTGGCCGACGGTGTCGGTGCTCTTTCACTGGCCCAGAGGTCTGCAGGCATCTGTGAGACGTGAATGTGCAGAGGCACTTTCGGGTTTTTCTCTCTCTTGCCCTCAGGTCTCCCCTGCAGGTTCACCTGGCCATGGTCTTCCAGGCCCACATGTGTTGCTCATTTCTCTTCTCTTAGGTTCCTTCAGAAGAACCAGGGCCTGAGAGAGTTGGGGCAAGAGGGTGCAGACACTTCCAGGAGGAGCCCAATGCCCTCTGCCCCACTCCTGGTGTGCCGTGGCCAGCCCAGCCCCATTCCTCTGGGCTTTAATCAGCCCCAGTGACTAAGCTCCAGTTACTGACAGTTGGCATAGGGGTTGAGGGTGAATCGGGAACAGGGCAGGTGGCCCATCCTCTCCCCTACCTCCTGGTAGTGCAGCAGAAGGATACCTCCTGCCCACCCTGGCTAGGGGAACTGTAGGCTGGATGCCCCTGTTCCAGGCCCTCCCAGTTGGCCTATAGCACTGAAGAGAGTATGGTATGCCAGCAGGTGGCTGCCTGGCATGGGGAGGGGTTCTGTACCTTTGTGGGGTGTTGGAGCCCCTGAAGTTCTAGACTTTTCACCCTGCTGTTTCTCTGTGTCGTTTCTCTGCCCCTCGTGAGACACTTTTCTGGTTATAGCTTAAATCTACAGAAGGGATCAGGATCTACAGATTGGGAGTTGGGAGCCCTGTGCTTCAGACCCAAGTCTGCCAGTCAGCTTCCTCTAAGATGAAGAGGCTTTGTTAGGTAGTTCCCTGGCCAAACTTAGGGTTTTATTTTCTGCCTGGGGACAGGCCCAGCATTTCTTTTTTTTAAAAAAAAAGTTGACTGGTAAGGGGATCCTAACTCTTGACTTGGTGTTGTCAGCACCACGCTCTCCCAAGTGAGCCACGGGCTGGCCCTCAGGCCCAGCATTTCTGCCACAGGTTTCCTCACTGCACACGCTTCCTCCACCCTCTGACCTGGCTCTCTCACGCAGGCTGTACCTGGGAAACCCTATGGACCCTCCCGACCTTCTAAGCGTGGAAATGAGCACTTCCCAACCTGCCCAGCATCTAGGAAGGCTGAAAAGTAAGAGCCCTCTCACTCCTTGACTACCCAGGAAGGGCACTGTCTTCTCAGGCCACCCTGAGCCCACTATTCTGGCTTTGGGGACAGTTGGGTCAGGGCAGCAGGCGGGACAGCTGTGTCCCTGGCTGCAGCTGGGCGTGGGGTGGGAGACTAGAGGCAACTGTGTCCGCTGAGGTGGGCATCCTCGGGCTGGTCCTGCCCGCCTCAGCTTCCCTCCTCCCTCCTTCCTCACTTGCTGTGCTCAGATCCTGGCTTTCCTCACTCCCCCCTAATCCTGCTCCCTTCTGAGCCAAAACCACCCCACGGGCTCCATCTTGGCCCGGAGCCTCATCCATCTCCCGGATCCTGTGCCTGTCATTCCGGAACACGGTTTTCCCCATCCTGCCGCCCATTGCCTCTCGTTAGCTGTTGTTTGTACATTCACTCGCCTCTGTTCACGGCACACTCTCTCTCCCCCCTCCAAACTGCCCTCTTGTCTGGCTGTCTCCCCTCCCTCGTCCTCCGCCCTGCTCTGTCACTCTCCTCTCCTGCCCGCATGGCCTTTCTTGCAGGGGAGCCTCCGCCTCGCCCTCCTCAGCCTGCCATCTTCACTCAGAGTAAGTGGGCCGCTCTTGACGCCTTAGCCCCTGCCCTTCTCTCCTCCCTCTCCTCTCCTCCTGGAAGATGCAGGGCCCCGGCTGATGGCTGGTGGGAGGGGAGGTGGGTGTGCTGGCAGCTTCTGCTGCTGACCCGGCCCAGCATGCCTGCCTCCCCCCATCACACCCCAAAAGCCTGGGCTTCTGGAGCAAGCATGTGCTGGCACCTGCCTCAACCTCTCTCCGCCATGGCCTCACTCCCTTTGTGACCTGCAGAGGCTGTGTCTGGGCTTTTGTGGGGGTTAGCCAGGGGCTCTGTCCTCTTCAAAGGTAGCTCCTGTCGTCCCCGATGGCAGCTGAATGCTGAGCCCCATGCCTGCACTAATGGTGTGCTGTAGTGGGGCGGGGGTAAGGGCGTGTGAACCAGGGCCGAGGAGCAGGGGTCTTGTGTTGATGGAGGCAGCATCAGAGACAGGCAGGAATGGGGTGTTGCTTCCCGAGCATAGGTGGAGGCAGAGGCTCACCAGCCCACAGAGAGAGCCTCCTGTTGGAATGGGGTCAGTGTGCACCAAGAATTTTGGCAGCGAAGGACTGACCTCTGGGGGAACTGGGAGCAGAGAGGTTGTGGGAGATACTTGGTTTACTTTCCCACACCCCGCCTTCCCTTGTCCCCCTACCCCTCCGTAACACCACCTCCCTGTGGGGGTGGGTCTTCCTTTCACAGAACCTGCCTATGACCCTGTGAGTGAGGACCAAGACCCCCTGTCCAGCGACTTCAAGAGACTGGGCCTGCGGAAGCCAGGCTTGCCCCGAGGGCTGTGGCTAGCGAAGCCCTCGGCCCGGGTGCCAGGCACCAAGGCAGGTCGTGGCAGTGGGGGTGAGGTCACCCTTATTGACTTTGGCGAGGAGCCCCTGCTCTCGGCCCCACAGCCCTGCACGCCCTCCCTGGCACAGCTTGCCATGGATGCCTGCTCCTTGCTGGACAAGACCCCGCCACAGAGCCCCACACGGGCACTGCCCCGGCCCCTTCATCCCACACCTGTGGTGGATTGGGATGCGCGCCCGCTGCCCCCACCCCCTGCCTATGACGATGTGGCCCAAGACGAGGATGACTTCGAGGTCTGCTCCATCACCAGCACCCTGATGGGTGTGGGGCTCTCTGCTGGGCCAAGCCAGGGCGAGACCAATTACGCCTTTGTGCCTGAGCAGGTGCGGCTCCCCCCTACCCTAGAGGACAACCTGTTCCTCCCGCCCCAGGGTGGGAGCAAGCCGCCCAGCTCTGCCCAGACTGCAGAGATCTTCCAGGCACTGCAGCAGGAGTGCATGCGGCAGCTGCAGGTCCCTGCTGGCTCACTGGCCCCCTCACCCAGCCTGGTGGGTGATGACAAGCCCCAGGTGCCCCCCCGGGTACCCATCCCCCCTCGGCCCACACGCCCACGTGTTGAGCTGTCTCCAGCCCCCTCAGGTGAGGAGGAGATGGGCCTGTGGCCTGGACCTGCCTCCCCTCCCAGGGTGCCTCCCCGGGAGCCCCTGTCCTCTCAAGGCTCGAGGACCCCCAGTCCCCTGGTGCCACTGGGCAGCTCCCCACTTCCACTCCGGCTCTCAAGCTCACCTGGGAAGACCATGCCCACCACCCAAAGCTTTGCCTCAGACCCCAAGTATGCCACACCCCAGGTGATCCAGGCACCTGGCCCACGGGCTGGTCCCTGCATCCTGCCCATCGTCCGCGATGGGAAGAAGGTCAGCAACACCCACTACTACCTGCTGCCTGAGCGCCCACCTTACCTGGAGCGCTACCAGCGCTTCCTGCGTGAGGGCCAGAGCCCGGAGGAGCCAGCACCTCTGCCCGTGCCCTTGCTGCTGCCCCCACCCAGCCCCCCAGCCCCTGCTGCCCCCATGGCCGCAGTTCGACCAATGCCCCAGGCTGCCCCAGACCCCAAGGCCAACTTCTCCACCAACAACAGCAACCTAGGGGCCCGGCCACCAGCACTGAGGGCCACTGCTCGGCTGTCACAGAGGGGCTTCCCTGGGGATGGGCCAGAAGCTGGACGGCCAGCAGACAAGATCCAATTGGTGAGTACCAGGCCTGGCTTGGGGTGAGGAGGGGTAGGGGCCCAAGGGACCCAAAGGAATGGGCCCAAGTGGTGCTGATGGGTGGGTGGGTGTGCCCAGCTGCAGGCCATGGTGCATGGGGTGACCACAGAGGAGTGCCAGGCGGCCCTGCAGAGCCACGGCTGGAGTATGCAGAGGGCTGCCCAGTATCTGAAGGTACCACCACCTCCTACCCACTCTGGTGTTCAGGGACCCTAAAGGCTGGTTCTGCTGCTTCCAGCCTCCCCACCCCCAGCTCTGATTCGGCTCTGCCCCTGCCCTGGTCTGGTGCCCCTTGGCCCCAGTGTGTCCCATGGCACCACCTTCTGCCCCCCAGGTGGAGCAACTCTTTGGGCTGGGTCTGCGGCCACGGGGGGAGTGCCTCAAAGTGCTGGAGATGTTTGACTGGAACCTGGAGCAAGCCGGCTGCCACCTTCTGGGCTCCTGTGGCCCTGCCCACCACAAGTGAGCCAGCCCCACACTCTGCCCCACTCCCTGTCCCATGAGAGGAGTCCCTGGAGTGTTCCACACTAGGAAAAAGCTCAGTGCCTCACAGGCCACAGGGCCAGGGAGACACAGGGCCTGTCTGTGGTGGGAGGGGGGAGGGGGGGAATGGGTCCCAGGAAGCAGGCACTTTTGGTTGAAAACAGTTTCTCCTAAATGAATTTATTTAAACTTTTTAGCCACTTGGTTTTCAAATGAAGTAACCAGTGAGAGAGGGAATTGGAATGTCTCTGGTTGAAGGGGTCTTGCTTCCCTCGCTCCTCCCACTGTGACCCTGAGCACCTCCAGGAAGCAGCACTTTAGGACCCAACGATTTAAACAAATATTTGTCACCTCTTTTTTTCATATTTCTGTTTAGAGTAATGTTTAACTTTTTATTTTTTTTTTTTTGGCGGCTGGCTGATACAGGGATCCGATCCCTGACCGTGGTGTTATCAGCACCACGCTCTAACAATTGCGCTAACTGGCCAGCCCCAATGCCTTTTTAAAGGAATGTCCACCCCCGCCCCAGCAAAAAAAAAATCCATTATTTCTTTCCTGTTAAGTTTATATGCCTAACACAATATATAGACACCTAAATAACATACAATGATATTTGAATATATATATGAAACTTTTATCAAGTCAAAAAGTAGTGAAACACAGTCAGATGGGTGAAGTCGTCATCATGCCGGGAGTGCTGATGAGATGTGGGGCTAAGACTTGTTGGGCTTTGGAGGCAGATAGCTCAACTCAGAACCAGCCTTTGCTGTTCACCGGCAGCGTGACCTTACGCACATTTCCTGAGCGCTCAGGTTCCTCATCGGTAAAGTCTGTAATTGATAGTGCCTGCCTCATAGAAGTCAGCAGAAAGATTAATGAGATGTGTCTGTCATAGAACACATCAAGTGACTGGCACGTAGGACATAATCACTAAATGTTAGGTATTATCTCATGGTTATTGCTAATTTGCATCCAAATAAGCTTAGACTTTATCATACCTGTCATCCTCGGGTACTCAATGCAGCAGTCCTCCCTTACCCAACGTTCCAAGACTCCCAGTGGATGCCTGAAACCACCAATAGTACCAACTCTACATATATTGTGTTTTTTTCCTGTATGTACATACCTTTCACCTTTTCACTTAAAGGAAGCACTTTGTTGCTTCTCTTTGGCATATCTGAATTGCCAGCATCACTGCTCTTGTGTTTTGGGGCCATTATTAAGTGAAATAAGGGTAACTTGAACACAGGCACTGTGATACCGCAACACTGCGACAGCTGATCTGATAACCGAGAGGGCTAGTAAGTGACCAGCGGGCGGGTGTTGTGGACAGCATGTATGCTGGACAGAGGGATGATTCACATCCCAGGTGGGGCAGCTTGAGATTTCATCACACTACTCACAACAGTATGCAATTTAAAACTTATGAATTGTTTGTTTCTGAAATTTTCCATTTAATATTTTTGGACTGCGGTTGACGGAGGCTAACTGAAAATGTGAAAAGCAAGACCATGGGTAAGGGGAGACTACTATACACAAAGATGCTGTTCTCTTAATTTATTTACAGTTTAGTAAAGAAGAAACGCATTTCAGGATCATAAGTTCCAAAATTATTGCCTAGAACTACCAGTTTTCAACCAATTTGCCTGGTACCAAGAGGCAGTGACCCCTGTGGCCCTTTGGTGCCCACCCACACTATTTTCCACCACCTGTTTAACCAGCACCTGTTGATGGAGGGACTTCTTGGTGGTTTTGCATCCCTTAGGCGCTGAGATGCATCTGGAGAGCTGAAGGGTCTGCCCTGAAGGAATCACTTGAGCCTGTCCATCTGTCAAGGGTGGAGAGACACCCCTACCCAGGCCTGGAGGACCTGCTGCTACCAGCTGCTCCCAGTAGACAGAGCGAGGCCAAGGCAGCAGGAGGCTGGGAGCCCTGCCTTGCCTGTCCCTCCCTCACCTAGTGCTGTCCCCGCACACTTTGTTTCAGCCCTCGGTGCCCCAGCCAAGATGTGGGAAGGAGACTGTGAAGGCAGGCCCTGTGTATGACCTGCCTCTGGCTCTAGTCCTTCGCTGGGCCTGTGGCTGTAGTGGTGCCCCCAGGCCCTGCCCAGGGGGATCAAACTGAGAGGAAGCTGGGCTTGACGTGTGCAGGGAGGATGTGTTGGCCACACAGAAAGGTGGACCAGCACCTGGCGGGCCCTCCTCAGGGCTATGCCCTTTTCCAGGGAGCCACTGGCAGGCAGTTGGGTTGTTGGACAGAATGTGACTTGCTGCCTTGCCATAAACACGTTATGGGACTTGGCTGGTCTTACGATCTTATGCCTGGAAATAGCCTGAGGTGGCTCAGAAAGCAGAGAAAGGGTGCCAGATCATTCTCTGGCAGGGACCAGGGCCCAAGGCCCCAGGGTTGGAAGGAGACCAAGGGGGCAGCAGCCCTGGAGAGACACCAATACTTCCTCTTCTCTTCCCCTTCTGCTGTTCTGTGTTTTCCCACCAGCTTCTGTCACCAAAGTTGTTGCCCCAGCTATCAATACCTGCTTCTTCCAGATAAATAAAGTTAGTTTCTATTTTATGTTACTTATCTGTGCCTGCCTGTTTTTTTTGCCAAGGCTCCTACTCCATCTGTTCAGGGCAGCAGGCCTTGTAGCACCATCTGTAGGCAGAGGGAAGAAGTGCCGGCCAGGGAGATCCTAAGGAGTCTCTCCTTCCAGAGCTGGCAGAGGGGCCAGAGTCCACGCCTAATCTAGTCACTAACTCACAGTTCCCATGTTTTCACTCTGTGGATTTCCGTATGGCAGGATATAGTGCAGAAGAGAGTAAAGTAACTCAGATAACTGGAGCTAAGCTAGAAACTTTAGTAACAAGGGAGGCATCAATAGGTGTAAGTATTTTAATTTGGGTTTTCTGGATAACTAATATATTCAAATGGGTCAAAATTCAAAAGGTACTAAAGAGTGTACAATGAAGTGTCCCACCCCAGCTGCCCACTTCCCCTCCCCAGAAGCTGCCTTTGTCAGTTTCTTGTGTGTCCTTGTGTAAATAAGCATCTTGAAAAGTTCCATGATGATACTGAGAAAGAACTTCCCCCATTCTTGTTTAGGGTTGCATGGAGGTCTGGGTGTACCGTAATCTATCTAACCAGGCTCCTTTTGATGAAGGGATATTTTGGTTGCTTCCTATCCTTGGCAATTACAACCACTGCTGTAGTAGATCATGTGTATGGGCTGTTTTTCGCTTGTAAGTCCATCTGAAGGATGAGTTCTCAGCAGTGAAACCTGGGGTCAGAGCATGTGAAATAATGACAGATGTTGTGAGTTGCCCTCGGTGGAGGTAGTTCAGTTGTCAGGCAGCAGTGTGTGAGAGCTTTCCACCTATCAGGAGATTTCCAATTTTTGCCAGACTCACTGGTAGGAAATGATGTTTCTGTATTTTAATTTGCATTTCTCTTATGAATGAATAAACCTTAAAAAAATAAGTTGGGCCATTTGCATTTTCTTTTCTGTGGCTTGCCTATGAATATCTTTGGCCCACTAAAAAAAGATAGATTATTAATTCGTTTCTTAGTGTTTTTTAGGAAATTACTAGATCAAGGAAATTAGCACTTTGAGCTTTACATGTTATATGAACTTAGGTAAAGACGTAAATCATAAAGTAAGCTGATGGCTTGGATTTGTTAAAAACAAAACAAAGGCTATTTGGGATGAGGCTGGGGCACTCTTTGCAGCTCTAGGCGGACCTATGTGATGGACCCTGGGGCTCAGAAGCTGGGAGGCCTGGGAGATCTGGAGCCTTCAGAGGTAAACATGTTCAGTGTGCCCTGTTTGCTAAGGCAGGAATTAAATTATTTTTAACTGCAATTAAAAAAAAATATTTAGTCAAATATAAAAGGGAAAGAATGAATGTTAATTAGGCTTTAAGCAGTGCTGTTAGACCTGGATTCTATTCTCAGCTGTTTCTTCTTGGAAAAGTTATTTAACCTTTCTGAGCCTATCAACTAGAGGAGAGGCATTCCTGCTTTAGAGAATGGTTGTGAGGACTAAATGGGGTGAGCATTAGAAGGTAAAACAGTTTGCTTGGTACATGGGCCATAATAAGTACCCACAAAACTAATCACAAATTTTTTCTTAGTGTTCCTGCCTGTTTCTACCAACTTACAGTTTACATTATACACTGACTGTACTCTGCATGCAGTTGTGTTTTCTCATTTTTCCTCAATTTTTTAAACATGGAAACAGTTTGTTCTTTGGTCCACACGCAGACATCCTATTTATAGGTCACAGGCATTTTAGACTCCGTTTTAAAAATCATGCCATTGTTTTGAAAACGATAGCAGACTCATATGCTTTACCAGCATTTAAGAGTTTGTTACAGAGCTGACACATTTCAGATTTTTTTGCATGGGGCACAGAGTAGGACACCGAAGCAGATGGAATTTTCTCAGGGGATCGGGAAACCCTATGTACTTTTGCTGGACACACAGTTCCCTAAACCCTAGGGTTTCCTACTGTTTTTCTTATCAGCCTGCAGCTTTTGCCAGCATCTCCTGGGCTTACTAAAAAGATCTTACTTAAGGGGAGCTGTTGAAAAAGCTGACCAAGGTTTGTTTGTCATCGTGGGGAATCAATTTGGTGAGGATTTATTGGGGACTTTCTCTGAATCAAGCCCTGATAAGGGGACACAAGCTGAATAGACACAGTCCATACCCCAGCGGGGGTTCACGGTCTTTCAGGGACTGTAACATCATCAGAGTAAGATGACGAGTGCCCTACAGTCAGTCATTATGTCCCAGGGGGCCTTGAGCACAGAGGAGGTGTCTCTCCAGGAGATGGCACTGTGCTAACTGGATGGGACAGCATTGCAGGTGAGGGACCTGCTGCAATGGTAGGAGGCACGAACTGGCTTGTCCGAAGTGCTGAAGTTTGGCTAGGCTGGGCCCATCCTTTTGTTGTTTGGGGTGGGTTGGATGTGGCTGTCAGTGAGCCTGGCCAGTGAGGCAGGCCTGAGTCATGAGCCATTGGTGGTGTGAAATGCTGAATTCTTTTGACTTTGCAGACAGAGGGAGGCAGCAGAGGAGAATATGCAGAAGGATGATGTGATCGGTTCTTTGTGTTTAAGCAACATGGGTCTGCTTCAAAGTGGCTCGTGCTCCACTGCCGCAGCGACTGGAGGGGAGATCTAGCACGTGTCTCACCGCTCACTGGGAACAAAAATTGTTCTTAATTTGAAGTAAGCTAATTCTTACAGAAATTTGAACTTGGGGAATGGAGGAGCCCCAAGTCCTGGAATCCTTGGCGAGAGCAGCGGTTCTGGCAGGCCAGACCAAGGACACTGCTGGCCTAGGGTCAAGCTTTCTTCACAGGTCTGAGTGAAATAATAAGAACCACATGACTGAGCTTTTCTTAAAATGAAATGTACTGCATTTCAAGGACTGACTTTATTCTGAGACTTGTCTTCGTCCATTTTTGGTTTTGAAAGTTTATTCTTGTGTGGTGATGGTCGTGGTAGGATTCGATGTAGATTCGTCGCCGCTGCCCTTCTGTAGCAATGCCCTGTCAGCACACTCCGACAGCAGTTATTGTGACCATTCCTGAGATCGATCTTGAGAACCTCGGGGGAACAGCGCTTTTGTGTTAGGCAGCACCACCTATTGGCAAAAGGTGACATTGCAACCTCTCAGGCTTAAGTTCAA
The DNA here is from genome assembly GCF_000696425.1 of Galeopterus variegatus. NCBI lineage: Eukaryota > Metazoa > Chordata > Mammalia > Dermoptera > Cynocephalidae > Galeopterus > Galeopterus variegatus. The sequence continues at coordinate 24,737 of NW_007730843.1, read as the reverse complement.
ATACCGGGAGGGTTAAGATTGTGTAAAGCCATTGCCCAATAAATCAATGAAGTCCAAATGCTGCTGGCCCAGGCCCAGAGTCGTTAAAGGGACTCAGCCTGGGGAAGCTTGGAGGGGAGGGAACAGATTCACCCACTGTATTAGTCAGGGTTCTCCAGAGAGAATCAATAGGATACGTTATAAACATATGAGAGGGATTTATTAGGGGAATTAGCTCACGTAACTGCGAAGAAAAGTCCTACTATAGGCTGTCTATAAACTGGATGCCGGTAGCATGGCTCAGTCCAAGTCCAAAGGCCTCAGAACCAAGGAAACTGATGGTGTGCTTGGTGTAAGTCCTGGAATCCAAAAGCTGAAGAGTCTCGAGCTCTGATGTCCACGGATAGGAGAGGAGAGTGTGTCCCAGCTCCAGCGGATAGAGAGACAGCTTCACCTCTTTCCTCTGTCTTTTGTTCTCTCAGGACTCCCAGCAGATTAGATGGTTCCCACCCACACTGAGGGTGGGTCTTTCCCACCCAGGCCACTCTAATATCTGCTGGAAACACCATCACGGACACACCTAAAAAGATAGCTTCACCAGGTTTCTCAGCATTCCTTCGTCTGACCAAGTTGACACATAGAATTAACCTTCACAGCCACTATCAGGACCCAAAAGGGGAGCGCCTAGGATTTAATGCCAGGAAAAGGGACTGGGTGGGGGGCTGTGAAGGAGCCCACACCTAAACCCAGCAAAGAAGCCAGTGGCTATGGGGCCACTTGGAATGGTGCTGAGGGCTGAGAGAGTCCTTCCCTAGTGAAAGTCCTGGCATGAGCTCCATTTGGGAAACCTCAGCCTCCACTCTATTTTTTTAATGTCGTTTTTATGATTGTCATACATGCTTATTGTTAAATTGGAACATTCAGAAAAGCACAGTGAGAACATTTAAATTACCCATAAAGCCACTTGAAATGTTGATGTATTTTCTTCCAGTTTCTTTCTGTGAATGTGTATGTTGTATGTATTATGGTTTTATAAAATAAGGTCATCCGGCATGAACTGTTGTAAACTGCTTTTTTAATTTAACATTTTATATCCCAAGCAGTTTCTACATCTTTAAATTCATCTTCTCAAAAGGTATTTATATAGTGCATAGTTTTTATTCTGTGGATAAACTCCAGTTTTATGTAGCACATTATTTTGTTAACACTTTTATTTCCTATTTTTTTGGCAGCTGTCTGGTACAGGGATCCAAACCCTTGACCTTGGTGTTAGAACACTGTGCTGTAATCAACTGAGCTAACCGTCCAGCCCTTACATTTTTATTTTGTAACAAATTACTTTAACAAATATTGCTAAAAGCCTTCCCAGAAAGATTTGTCTCCTCTATTAAAACATATATATCAAAAAAACAAAAACAAAATTAAAAAATAAAACACTTACATTTTTAAAGAGAGGACTTAGGGTCTGGAGATTTATTTTTAAATATTTATGAATTAAGTCATCTGATGAGAATAGTCTGAATGGTTGGGGGAAATTGGCCATTAGCTGATAATTGTTAAAGCTGGTGATAGGATGTGGGGGTTCGTTGTATTGCTCTACTTATGAGGCAGTATGAACTTTTCCACAATAAAAAGCTAAACAACAACAACAAAAATGTACTCTCCAGGTGAAGAAATCCCCACTGGTCCAGCTGTCTCTCTGAAGTTGTCTCTTTGGAGATTTCTCAGTTTGTTCCTATAGCCACCACCAGGATGGCCTCTGTTTCACCTGGCTTCCCCCTTTAAGGCTCTGGCACAAGGCAGACAGAATCCCCTTCTCTTGCTGGCCTTTGTGAGGTAGTGACAAGGTGGAGCCTAACAAACCACAGAGCTAAATTCTTTTTTTTTTTTTTTTTTTTTTTTTTTTTTTTTTTTTTTTTTT